>NC_134412.1:9685542-9985542 GCF_038048845.1 Mixophyes fleayi
AGGTGAATGCCAGGTTGACGCTGATTAACACAATTTAATTTCATTGTTCAAATATGAAGATTTCAATTCTGGGAATTTCCTAGCCATTCCCAGACATTAGGGGGTAAATGTATCAAGCTGAGAGTTTTGAAAAACCAATCAGATTCTAGCTATCATTTATTTAGTACATTCTACAAAATGAAAGCTAGAATCTGATTGGTTGCTATAGGCAACATCTCCCCTTTTCAAACCCGTCGGAAAACTCTCAGCTTGATACATTTACCCCCTAGGAGTGTCATGGTGATATGTGAATAGGCAGAATTGTTGTTTCCAACCAAGATTTGCGTCTATACAGGGGCTCGGGCTCCACGCAAAAAATAATCCTGTTCCTGCTGGTAAAGAAGACTTTCAAAAGAAACCCAAGTTTTCCTGAATATGATAAGATACAGCGTCTTCTGTCACTGTTTCACATGACAGAGGGTAGTTGAGGAAGGAGAACAAACTTTTGAAGACACTGGGCATGGCAAAGAGGAGCCCTAGATAGCACTTGCTCCGTATGCCAGTCAAATACCGGAGAGTATAGATGGATGGTGGCTCAGTGGTTAGCACTTCTGCCTTACAGCACTGTGGTCATGAGTTCAATTCCCGACCATGGCCTTATCTGTGAGGAGTTTGTATGTTCTCCCCGTGTTTGCGTGGGTTTCCTCCGGGTGCTCCGGTTTCCACCCACACTCCAAAAACATACTGGTAGGTTAATTGGCTGCTAACAAATTGACCCTAGTCTATGTGTGTGTGTGTTAGGGAATTTAGACTGTAAGCTCCAATGGGGCAGGGACTGATGTGAGTGAGTTCTCTGTATAGTGCTGCGGAATTAGTGGCGCTATATAAATAAATAGTAATAATAATAAATAATAGTATAGATGAAGCCAGGGAAGACCCAGTACAATGGGGTTAATGACCTGAGGAATGACTTAAAAGGAAATTGTCTACTTGTAGGCTCAGAGGTGCAATTTAATAATAGTGGCATGAGAAATATCGCTACCATCAATAACCGGCAACAATATTGGTGTTTTCAGGGCTTGAGTGGGAACAGTCAACTTGGAGGTTACTGAAGGTGTGATGAAATTGCCAGGTGCACTAGAATCAAGGCAGACAGAAGACAGAGCCCATAGGATAATGCAGAATGACAGTCATGTGGCCGGTGACTAGTCTGGGTTGCTGTGTCAGTCAGTGTTACAGTTGCAAGTTTGTATACCTTTTATGGAAAAAAGGTTAATATTTTCTGCTATCCTGACACAATAAAAGAATAGTGACCCAGTTGAATGTGTCCTGTCAACTACCTGGTGGTTTAGCACGCTAGAAACACATTTAATATATACTTTCTTTAAAAAAACTAGTTTGAGTTATATTATAATGGTGCACTGAGAAACTCAGACATATATATATATATAATTTTTTTTAAATACTGTTCTTTAATTTAAAATAACAGGGTGAATATCGTGTTGTTAAATGGTGAAATATATTAAAGAAAAAAGTAATTTTAAAGAAAGATATACACGCATGTAAAATGATGATGATGCAAGATCATACAATGTGTGTCTTATATAACACAATCACAACGCCCAGCAAAGCCAGTCTATACATGCAGCATGGTCAATGAGCCCTTTACTATGGAGAACAGACTTCTGATTTTATAGGGCACCGAAATAAGTAATTCAGGGCCCCCAGGCTGTCCCCCAGACAGGCTATAGCTTGGGCCAGCACTATACATATATATATATTCCCGTGTAAATGTTAATACAACCATAAATTGTCCGCAGTGTGCATGTTTGTGTGTCTGGAGTAGAGCGATTCACTGGAGCAGGGACTAATGTAGATAAACATTCTCTGATTATACAACGCTGCCTGTGTATATACTATATGAATGAAGAGTTATAATATAGAAAACTGTCTTAAGTACCATGTCATTAGGTCACTTACCTGTAGCTGTGAGAGTCGATAAGATGCTGGTCAACAGGAGAACAGAGTGTGTCATGTTTACAGTTTCTGGAGGGACGATTCTGAGATACTCTTCTCCTCTGCACTCTCTGTATTAACATATTTGAAGGGAGTTGTCTCGGCAGAGTTATCCAGCTATGCCAAATAGAGGAGGAGAAAGAAGCTCATGAGGAGAAACACCGTAAAAGTAGAGTATTTAAACAAAACAATCCTTTTTTTTTTTGGGAGATGTGTGATTTCAGATGGTTTAAGTTTGCATAGGAAATTCCTCAGGTCATAATGTCCAAACAAATCCATTGAATAAACCGTGCTTTAAAACATTTTGCTAATGGTGCTAGATAATTGCTTTCTATAATAATTGTGACAAAGTATCTGTTATCTTTTAGTTGGACACTACATTAGATTGTTGTGCAGTGTCCCTGGTACTGTAGGTGATATAGATTATCCACAAATGACCAAAGCACATGGGGAAAAAAATCCTCTATAGAGGTACTGTGCATCTAAATCTGCGCAAGTGCGTCTAGATTTCTGTCTATAGGTTGAGATGACACGAAAAAAAATGTGGCCCCTGGGCAGTTTGTACATGGGAGAAATAAATATTCGCTTCCTCTTGATGCCTCCACTGTGGTCTGTCTTCCATTTCTCTCTCTTCAGGAAGTTGGAATGAGTAGGGTCACCAGGGGTCGGCCGGGAAAGACCTCTGCCTGTCTCTCGAGCTATGCACAAAAAGGATACAAGTGGTATGGGGGACAATACAATACACAATGGGTCTAATTCATTAAGGAAAGTAGAGCAAAAAAAATCAAAAGGAGTAACTTTGCACCTTGGCAAAACCATGTTGCATTGGAGGGGGGGTGGGGGACAAATTTAAAATGTAGGGACAGATTTATAGTTTGGGTTGGGCATGTCCTAGATCAACTTTAAATTTCGGCGTACAAATACAGCTATCAAGTATTTGTGTGCTACATGAAAAAACAGTCAGTATTTAACTTATGTGCAAAATAATAAACTAATTTGCACCCCTTGCACTGTAACATGGTTTTGTGCAGGAGAAAACTTTTTTTTTTTTTTTATATATGCTTTCTTTAAGGAATCGGGCCCAATATATAGAACTATGCTCATTGATGAATAACTAGGGTGATTATCACCCAACCATTTTTTTTTCAAATGCAAAATAATTTATAACTTTCACTTTAACGCATAATACTTATAACTGTAACACACTCCAGCAGCTTCAATTATATTACAATAAATTAGCAATCAGTGGGATTCACATGGTTCAGAGCTTGATACTACAAAAGCATGCCAGACCAAAACTCTCCCTAAGCCCTGACCAAAAACATTAATACATATATATATGTGTATATAGGTAACACGAGCTATCCAAGACCCCTGAAATCGATCCGATATTGTCACCCACGGCTGCCACCCGGTAACCTAAATATCATTCATTCCTCATTCCCTGCTTCTTCCCCGGCTGTCAGCCCGGCAATCAGCTCTGCACATGTGCAGGTGATCATCTCACTTGTGTTCACCTGTCCCGCTCATCCATTGGTTACCTCTCGTTTATAAGGCTCCTCCCAGCTCTTCATAGTGCTGGTTCTTCTCGTCAGACTCCTGGCCTGGAAGCAGCTCATGCACTCTGCTGTGCAATCACCTATTACCTGCTCCACTCGTTAGTGGTACCTACTGCAGATCATCGCTACCATCTCTCCAAGCGTGTTGCTGCAACCCTAACCCTAACCCTATTATCTCTCTATAGACTATCACTGAGCATCACTCAGTACTCTTACTCATTTGTGGCTATCAAACGCCTACAGTTTTCTCTGTACTCGGTTCTCTGACACTGCTCACTGGGAACTCCCCTAGAGGGCCGCGACCTGCAGGGTGGAAGCTGCCAAGCCCAAATTCCCTTGCGGGAACCTCTGGTGAAAACCTTCCACTTTGTTAGACTCCACGCCTCTGAGTAAAGTACCATCAATCCCAGGCAGAACAGAAGGATCCCACTCATGTTAGTGAATCCTGACAGATATTGGTAACCGAATGGGCCTTTTGTAGGCCATTAAGAGTTCTTTAGACCTAAAGTAATTATTTACAACAAGGGGTAGCATACCTCCCAAATGTCCCAATTTTAGGTGTGCCAGTCCAAATTCTGACTGATTGTTCCACCATCCCAGCAATCAGGACTTTTGTCCAGACACGGGGAAAGTTGGGAGGGCGTGGCCCACTCCCCACGATAAGTAGGCGCCGCATTCACCTGATACTTACTGGTGAGCAGGGTAGTTGTTAGGGGAGGGGAGGGGGTAGCCGAGCATTTCAAATTGAATCATGCCCCTGGTATCATACGTACTGCCACATCTTGATGATCTGATTTAAAAAAAAATAATAATAATGTTGGGGTGTCTGTAGCCGCAATCTATTGCCTAATCTCCAATGTTCTCAACTTGACCGAAGGGTTATAGCTGTAATATTATATTACAGTTGATTATACGTTCGGTGCATCAATAGTCTCCAGACATTAGGAACTTCACTACCCTAAATTTGGGAGTCTCCCAGACAATCTGAGAATGTAGGCTAGTGTGATGTAGATACAAAGCAAAAGTGTTTCCTGGTGAGCATTTAGGGGCTCATGTAGAAGTAGATGCATTGACGATCTGAACATGTCGGAAAAGATCCATGCAAAAAAGGCACATTTATGTAAAACAGTAGTATTTTTATCGGACATACATCAAAAGCAGCTGTCTTTGAATGAAGATTAACACAAGAGGAGAAACAATAGCACTGATCCCTAATCCTTTATCTATTCTGTGAAAAAGAATCACAGAGAAACTACGGCACCTAGACGGAGACAGGAGAAGTCATCTAGTGAACAGACTTTTCCCCTTAAAATTGATAAATTTAAAGCGGCAATGTTGGGTTAAGCGTTTAAACACTTAACTTTAGGGGTCCTCACATTGCCGCTTTAAATTTCTATTAACAGACGTTGCGATGATGTCAGCCTGCAGTGCCGAACACTTGTTCAGTCGGAATCACTTGCTGTCAGCATGGTGCGCCCATCGGAGATGTCCAGTGTCGGGTTGAAGGGAAGTCTGTTTATTTTTAAATCGTTGTTTCATAATTTTTTTTTTTTGTAGGGCTTCTCCATGTTGGAATAGTGGTAATCAGAAAAACGATTACCACTGCCCTGGAATGTCTCCAGAATTTCAGGGAATCCTCACGATGAGCAGGCACCCTCCTGGATCCCAACGGAGATGGGAATTAATGGCATGGTTCACATCATCAGGCCACATCTCGGCATTACATAGCAGGGGTCAGGATCCTGGTGACACCACGCCCACTCCCACAAATGCTACTGACCTCCACGATGAGATCTCCCATTTTTGCTTTGCAGAAATGCTCCGTGTGGATTGTTTGACTCGTGTGTGGGGATTGTTTAGTGTCCCTTAAAGTTTGTGATTGGTCATATTTATTTTTTGCTTTAATGTGTAAGTAATATGTAATATGCTCAGCAATGCATAATGTCTTGGTGTTTGCAATAAATTATAATATAATAAAAACAAACAAAAACAGTCATCTTTTGGATTTAAATGATTTATTATTTTTGGAAGCAAGTTTTCTTCACTACAAGGGTACAGCAATAAAATTAATGTGACCACGTCAAACTACTTAAAAAAAATATGTGCGATGTCTAGCTCACCTGGCAACGAGGAACAGGGTCATGGCTAATCATTATCTCACTCTCATAGTTTGCAACATAATAAGAGATTTTTACTATCTTTGCTCAAAAGTGCAAAATTGCACTGAAAACATAGAAGCTTTTCTTTCTATTATAAACATTTCGCTTAGCTGCAACATTTCCACTGAACCAGGCAAACTAATCAGCAATTCATCTAAAGCTATGGAGAGGAGAATTCATGAGGAAATGTTTTCTAAAGTTTATTACAATTAGAAATTTGAATCTGATGTTCAGTTTGAATTTTAAATTGCAGAATTAACCTGTTATTTGAAATTTGTAATGATGGGAAGAGTTGCAGATTTCTCTAGTGTGCATGTTTAGCAAATGTCAAAATGTCTTTTAATTCTGGATAATTCTGCACCCACTGTGTAGCAGACGTAGTACAATCTCTACATGTGTAATGTTAACGTTAAACACCAAACCATTTGTTTTGATGTATCAGTGTGAATATATGAGATTACAGTAAGAGCCATTGTTTAAACAGAATGATGTTGACAATAATAAATAACTGAAACAATTTTTAAATGATTGAGTTGACATTATTGGTCTGTCAGTTACTTGAAGAAAAAACACATGTGGCTGAATGGCAATGATTGACAGTTACCTCCACTCCAACTTGATGTTGCCCAGTATAATAAAAATCAATACAGAAGCATGGTAGCTTGTCATTGCTTGTTAAAGGGAAGTCCTGTGGAGTCATTTGATCATTTTGAGGTGGTCATTGGTATTGAGTGATTGATCTGGTTTTGCATATTAGAGTATACTTTATTTTAGATTTAATTGGTGAGCAAGAGTTTTGGATCAATAGATGTCTGCTGGTTGGAACAGAGGTAACTGTCAATCACTTTCAGTTCTCTACTGTTCAACCACATGCATTTTTTCTGCATGACTGACAGTTACCTCCATTCAGGCCACATATGATGTCAATACAATAATTACTTACTCAGCTTTCATTTATCTGACATATAAGGGGGAATTTAATTGCCGGCTATGTGGCGTGGACATCGTGCCGGCAATGATGGTAGAAATCTTGGTTCAGTTTTTCTCAACCTTTATGGGGTGTGAGGAAATATGAGCTACGATTTTGCACAAATCTCCACCGTGAATATATCTATGGTTACACCCTGAAAAAAGTGGAACTTCTCTTTGAAACTAACTTCTCACATGCGTTCCAGGGACACTTGGCTGCTAATTGTATCCCCTACGTATAGTACTATTTTGTGACAGTGCACAAAACATTCTTCTGGTGGCAGAAGGATGTATTGCATGGAATTTCAATATTACAGTTCATAAAACACACTTGACATGATGCATTTTGTTTACTTAAAGCAGCAGGGCATGTAAGCTTAACAAAATCACACAGCATTGGAAGACAATGTTATGCTTGTTGCATCCATAAATTAAATAAGCACTTTTCGATGCTACTTGGGCAATTAGTCACAAGAATACTCCATTTCTTTGATTAACAAACCTATTGCAATGGTTCAAACCATTGCAACGTGTACACATTTCTATTTAGGAAAAGTTTGCTTAGCATTAGCGCAAAACCCAGTGTTCTAATCACAAACTTCTACATACATGCACGGTATGTACATTGAAAGCAATGCAAAAGCTAAAAGTACTATATAAGTTTCAGAAGTTGCCATTTTTCGGCTTCAGCACACAAGGTTACGAAATAGACAGACAGAAATAATCAGCGGAAACAGACTTTGATGGATATAAACACCACTGTTGGCACATGTGCTTTCTGCATGAACAACCATGTTCCCAAGGTCCACCACTTGGCTGGCAGGCTCACACATCTCTTTTGTGGCACATCCACGCATGATTGTTGTGGCAGATATGTCCCCTAAAGGGAATAAAAAAGAAGTTAAATTGCGCATGAGAGAAGGTTCACTGAATTCTCCTCCTCATGTGTATTGTAGACAACCCCTGTAATGCCCTTTAGTGCTTAGGACAAGTGATGGTCCTCATTCCCATTTCTAACATCTCTGGGGCAACTTGCAGCGCTAAACTACAAGCCATGTATATCAGATTTGCTATAAAGCTGCACAAGTGGAAAAAAAAAACCTCACATCACTTTTCGCTGTCACAAATAACACTCTGCGGAAGTGAAAAAGTAGCTTTTTAAGAACAAGCGGTTTTACAAAAAAAAAAAAAAGATTACATTCTATGAAACAAGGATGAAACAAGGATGTTCTGGACACTAAGATAGAAGGACCTTATGGACCTAGATTCCATTATTAGGAAGTTTTATGGCAGGCTGTTTCAAAAGGCTGATTATATGTGTTGTATTGCACAGGCTATTCCACAATAGTCATATTACGATATTTAGTTATAGTTAGCTTGAAAATTATATGGGACAATTAGATTCGGAAAAATAGGATGTTGTTGTTGTTGTTAATATGGAGCGCTACGCTCCGTCTCTTGGTAGTGGTGTCCCATGTGGTCTATTGAAGAGAGGAAGTGGGGCAGTCTCCAGCCGTCCGAATCGCTCTACTGAGCATGCACAGACAGGAAGTTCAGCTCTCAGCTGGTTCTTCCAGTGACAGTTAAGAGGTTATAACTGGAGCTGAATCTTTTTTTTTTTTTCCTTTTTTTTTTTGTAAACTCACTTATATAAAGTGAGTGGAGGCACAAAAAAATAAAAAAAATAAAAATAAAATATATATAATATAATATATAATATATATATATATATATATATATATATATATATATATATATATATATATATATATATATAAGCAACCTGTTCTCTGACAATGCCCACAATATAAGCTTACCATCTGCTTATATTAAGTTTGTCATACTCCCTGTCTGTTGCAGTCAGTATCAACTGTGAGCAACTGTATATATGTATATATTATCTGTTGCAATAAGTTCTGAAAGTCTGAAAGCTTTTTGTGGTTTAATATCTACCACAAATGCTGCTGACACCTATTACATGTAACAGTACAAGTGCTATGATAATAGGTTTCATGCCAATAGTTGTCCAGCCCTCTAGAATGATAGGGTAACAGTTTTGCAGCAGTAGATCTCTCTCTCTATATATATATATATATATATATATATATATATATATATATATATATATATATATCGCCTCTGTAAGCTGAATCAATAGCTAAGTTAAGTTATTCTTTCTACCTACCTACTGTATCTGTGTGTGTGTTCATTTTTGTGTTACAATAACTGCAAACACAGAATCATGAAAATAGCAGCATATTCAATCTCCTGTATTCTGTTACAAAGGCCCATTGCAAATGCCCAGTTTGTCTATTTATTAAAAAAAATAAATGTCCCTGCCCTTCTCCAGCACAGTCAGTGTTCCTGTATCCCCCATCCCTCAATCTCCTTTTTTAAAAAGGATGCTACAGGTACTCAAACACACATTAAGAATGGAGATCTTGGGGGCAAGTGGGGTCCTTGGGGGGGATCGGCTCTGTAGTTCCACCACCGTGTTTGCATTGGTTCCTCCGGGTGCTCTGGTTTCCTCCCACATAATGGTAGGTTAATTGTTTGCTATTAAATTGCCCTTAGTCTCTCTCGGTCTGTATGTATGTTAGGGGATTTAGATTGTAAGCTCCAATGGGGCAGGGACTGATGTGAGTGAGTTCTCTGTACAGCGCTGCGGAATTAGCGGCGCTATATAAATAAATAGAGGATGATGTTTGTTATGTCAATAAAAAAATAAAACATATCTTTTTCTGATTTTTTTTTTTTCAAGTTAATTTAACAATATCACATAAGCCCGAACAATCTTTAAATTGTTGTTAAGCTTAGCACAATCACAGTATGTATAAGTACCTGTTGTATTTGTGAACTGGGTTATACACTCTGTCTCTTTTCCAACACAATCCATCACACTTTCAGCTGCACATTTGTTAGCATTTTGTGTATAGCAGGCTTTGCACTTAACACCATTTTTACCAAATGTTTCTTCTGGAACTAAGAATAAAGAATAGATACAGATGAAACAAAGAATAAAAAAAAAGTATTAAAATATATTTCAAGATTACAATATATAAAAATATACAATATATATGAAGACCCTTTAAAGTGGATTCACCACCAACACACAGTGGGGAACCATTTTTTGCAGGTGTATACAGTTACTCATGAAAATGCAGCCTATCAATTCGCTAGGAACCAGTGACATCACTGAGATTGGAGGTACTTTTGTACTCGATGATGTCACTAGGAGATTCACTTGACAAAGACTCTTAGGGGGGTATTCAATTGTCAGCGTTAACGCTGAAAAACGAGTGCTCAAAAATATTACCGTTTATACGGTAATATTGCGCGCGAAAAGCGTTAATACGGTAGTTTACTCGTGGAATTTCAGCTCGCCGCTCAGGGGGCTGCGAGCTGAAATTCCGCGAGTAATTACCGTATTAACGGTAAGATTTTTTGAGCGCTCGTTTGTTAGCGTTAACGCTAACAATTGAATACCCCCCTTAATTTGAAACATGTTGTAGCAGTAAAACTGATTGTAACTGTTAACTATTCGAGTTCGCATTCAACTCCTTCCTGATTACCGTTAAAAGAAGGAACATCAGTGTTCTGGACAATCCCGGATCCTTTGGAATAAATCTGTATACTGCCTTTACACCCTCCTCTGATTCGGTAGCAGTGTTTGCACACACCGACTTTATATGCGTTTTTCTATATTGATATAATGTGAGTGCAATAATTTGTGATTAAAGGAATTAACTGGTTTTAAAAAACTATATTGCGCTAGATGTCTTTTTTTTTCCCTTTTTTATTCTCTATATCATTTCCATGTATGGTATATACAACGAGATATTGATCCTTTTGGAGGAAGATACGAGGGGAATGAAGTCTGATATTCAAGTGCCTATCTAAATGAAAGTCTAGCCTGACATTTGGGAGAGATCATTGTTGTTTTGGAAAAATTTTGGGTTCACCTTGTGAAAGGAGCACTTTGGGTGGAAGAATTTTTATTGTGACAATATTTATGGAATTATTGACTATGGATTCTTTGCTCTAACTTTTTCGCATAAACAATATTATACTACTGTGATTCTTTATTATATTTTATGTGAATTCCATCCGGAAACATTCAATGTGCGAACAAATGGATCTAGAAACGGGTTGGGTACGCTTTACCGATGTCCACTACTCCGACATGGAGAAGCCCTACAAAGAAAATCTGAAATTATGAAAAACCGATTGGAAAATAAACAGACTTACCTTCAATCCGACGCTGGAGATCTCCGATGGGAGCACCATGCTGACAGCAAGAGATTTTTGCTGCACATATTCCCTTCCTCCCTCCCTGCTGTATGTATGTCATTTTGATATATACTTGTTGTTCATTAACACTTTCCTCCCTGCTCACCGACTGAGGCCCAGTTGGCAGAAAAACTTTTGCAGTCAGCGACTAATTCATACGGTGCTATCGCTGATTGGCCGCAGGTCACTGCTCACCCTTCAAAGCACCCTGGCTCTTAGTCCTTTAGTGTGGGGGGTCCCTTGACCTGCATTGTGTGGGCATGTCATTGGGAGTTCAAAAGGGAGTAGTCGCTATGATGCCAGATTTAGGGCCGGACAATCATAAAGGACTATGTCCTGGAACCAGTGGTTAGTGCCTGGTGGCCATACACGGTTTGGTTTTGCTATTGGTTGTCAGATGACTTGCCAATTGCTTTCGCTATCACCATTCTATATTTCAATAAATTGTGACCTTTTTGCCAAAATGTAAACTGTTGTCTGTCTTTATTTAATTAGAATATTAAGTCTTAACGTGTAAAAGAGGTTTTGTGCAATGAACAGAGGCATCAACCATATGAGATAGAGATAGATATATAGAAAGAGATTGATACAGTATACAGATATATTCGTAGGGGAAAATGATATAATAGAATAATATTTCCATTTATGATCACCTGACTGTTAGCTAAAAACAAACACCGATCGATAAAGCTAGGATAACAGAACTGGACTGAAATCAGAAATTGTCATTACTGTACATAAAGTTGGTTCTGTAAGGATAATTGTGGGGGGGGGGGCAGAATGTCACACAGACGTGTATAAAAAAAACCCAAAGGGACTCATTCACACAAAAACCACTTACAAGTGAACTGGAAATACTTCAGTTTATATAGAGGATAGTTCCACCCATCTGTTAAATATATCAAATGTTCAGAACGTAAGTGAAAATGTGTCTATATTATGTCTCATACACAGGGTAATGTGAATTCATTAATAAATCTTTTTTCATTAATATGTGTCAGTGCAATTTAATTTTTCATGTAACATTACCCATAGACTTAACACATGAGCCATTTGTAGCAGCCCTTTAAATTAAACAAATATCTAGGTATATTATACAAGTGCATTCAGTGTAAAAACAGTCAAACTACATACATTTTTTATTTTGCAATCAATTACTCAGACTGGTGAAATGTACGTAATATTCAATATTTAAATGTATTCAATTGTAATTCAATAAGGGATCTTAGTGCCAAGACAAACAGGGCTATTTGATCGCAGTGTTATTTCACCAATAAACCGCTATGGTTGATGTCTCTGGAGCTTAAAGTAGAGTTTTTAAATCACAGCGTCAAAATTTGGCCCATAGATTGTAAGCTTGTGAGCAGGGTTCTCTTACCTCTCCGTCTGTATGTATTGTCCAGTATTGTTTTATTAATGTTTGTTCTCAATTGTAAAGCGCTACGGAATTTGCTGACGCTGTATAAATAAATGATGATGTTGGCGCTTGTGCTATTATCTAAAGGATCACAAAACGGGCTGCACCACAGACGGTTAACAAGAGTGCCACTGTAACAGACGGGGTTAATAGGAGCCCTGCAAAGTGCAGCCCATCACAGATGTAAACGTGAACACGTTTGGCTGAAACATGTCTGATAAAAGCATTAAGGGTCATTTCTTGTCTGTAAACAGATACATTATCAATAGCAGCACAAAGGCTCGTACTGTCACACACAGTCAGTGCTGTTGCTGAATGCAGTCAGAGTTGAGCTATATCCTCTTGTTTCATCTCAGCAGACCCCCCCCCCCCCTCCACCCCTGTTCAGCTGACTGGCGAGGATACGGTTACAGTCTGTCTCTGGCAAGGAGTGGGAGGGAGTGGAGAGCGACACTACATACTCCTCATAGTTGCTAACACTCCCGCAACATATCTGAGGCCCAAATGCAATTTTTAGCAACTTGGAAGCCTAATGGCACATCTCTCCCGTAACTTATTAAGTGCACTTTATTTTTGCAGAATTTCATTACTTAACTGGTTTGCATGAATGACGTCTATTGTGTTATTTTCTAATTCTAGTATGTTGGGGATTGTTTTGATTCTAGTGTATAGTTTCTTACTTTTATTTGTTTTTCAGCTATTTTTATCTAAAATATATCTAAAAAAAATATTGTTCTTCCATGATCTTGTTAAAACCGGAGAAAACTTTGGGCCTGATTCATTAAGGAACGTAAATGCCGACACTTGCCATATTTTGCATTTAATTGCTCTGCACGTACCCAAAAAAGGACTATATGCCAGTGAACGCAAGTGTATGCATTTAATCTTCCAGCGCAAAGCACACTTCCGATATCCTACAATTTAATAGGCGGAACGGGGAAGGGGACTGGGTGCATGCACGTAGTCCATTTACAGTAACGGCTTACAAAGCTCAAGTGAATGCAGCAACATCTGATTCAAGCTCTCGGCGTCTCTCAGATATAATCATCATCATCAACATTTATTTAAGCAGATTCAGATATGAGATTTTTGCCGTATCACTTGCTCCAGCTACAGGTCAGGTGTAAATGTTGATTACTAGTGATGACGGCTGTGTATGATGCTAGAACATGTGTTTTCAACTAGGAAAAACATACAGTGAATCTCCTTATAGCCTAAATATTTCACATATTCTTGCAAGAAATAAACTCTTAAAAGTGGCCATTAACTGTTATTAGACTTACTTTCAGTACACTGAATCATGTATTTTGAATGTTGTTGATAGAACAGACTCTTACAGTATTTGTCTTAGATTAAAAAACAACTCGTCCAAGAATAAGTGGCCTGGAAGGTAACAGAGTGCAGTGAACCTGAGAGCCTTTAGGTGGCAGCAGAGTACACTGAAATTCTGTCCTCTGTTTAGAAGGAATAAAAGATGAAAGTGTAACTTACGGACGGGATGGGGAGAGGTGCAGTTATCTGTATCACAGCAGGTGCTGCTGGTCTTCATTCTACCGTTGGGAAGACTTATGCTTCCAAGTCTATTGCACATGCTTCTGTCTCCGCATTGTCTGATGTAAAGGTTTGGAAACTTCTGTCCACCTACAAATTAAGAGGCATTCATAATTTACACAGTATATACTAGCAGCATAGACATAATTCATTCTGTTTCCATTCTTAGCACCCATCAGCGGTTGAATTACATCCTCTCCTCACACACAATGTACACTTCTTATAATAATTTATTGACAGACAGTGAAGGGATTGTCCACTTTAAGGTCTCATACACATGAGCGTTTATTTTAATGTGTTTTCTTAAAGCCAATTAAATGTTCTTTGAGTCAAAAAAATAATGTACGTGACTGGAGCTGTACACACACACATACACACACATACACACACACTTTCTATGTATGCTTTGCGTCATGTCAGTTATGTATTGTAACATACAATAAAGTCCTATAGGAGGACTCCAATAGAGAACTATGCTGCAGGAAGGTTTTTAGATAAGTTAATAAATGCTCGTTTTTTTTTATATTAATTTTTTATAGCATTTTGTCATTCAATAAAGTTAACATAGAACAAAGAGAAATGGGGGCATGAGGGAAATGGGGTAACAGTATACAATGTTTAGGAACACCATACAAATAACCAACAATACAATGCCTGGTATAGGGTATGCTCAGAGATAATTTCATATCAATTCCCAAAGTTATGCCTTAGAGTCATATGCCTAAAACGTTATATATGGTGTAGAAGAGTTGCTGGTTGCTGTCCTTCTCTTAGACAGGTGAGGAAGGGGGGGCATTAGAGAAATTGAAGGAGTCGATTTGCATTAGGTATGTGTGGGGAGGGCGAGTGAGTCAGATAGTGGACAACAGAGGTTTGGCCTTATAATGGTCAGTCCAGGGTGCCCAGGTAGTTCTGAACTATTGTGTAGGATAACCGTGATGGGTTCCATGTCATACGTTAACATGATCGTATTAATTGTGGTGGACATGGAGGTAACGAACGCACTTCTAACACTCTGTTAAAACAAGGAGAAGATACAAGGTTTTGTCCATGGCTTTAGGTAGCATTCTTTTTAATGGACATGTGTATGATCCCTAAATGGATTGTACGTAAAACCCTCTTTCTTTCCTTTCCCTTCGGGGCCTCTTCCTAGTCCTACCAAGATGTAAAGATGGCAGTGTGTGAGGGTTTGCAAAGGTCTGCATCATTGGATGGCAGGAGTTGGGTGAATCAGATTAGGTGTACAAGCATAACTAGTATTGCACTGAATTGAAATATACTTCAACCAATGCAATAAAAACATTCAAATATACAAAAGTGACACATGTAACAAAGACAGTGACAATGTCCCATCACCTTTATGATCAATTAAGAACAAAAATGAGCAACGTTTTTGGAGGAAAATGGGAACTTAAAGACCAATGAAGGAGTGGTTCTGAAGAGGAAGTAATTTGGATTTTGGTGTGAGGATTTTGCTGTTTCTGTCATGCAATATTTCTGGGGTTATCCTCCAATTCCCAAATGTAGATGGATTTTGATTTTATGGGGGTGCTTCTGGGAAGTAACCGTGCACCTTGAAATGTTAAACTAGGTAAACAAGTAAGCTCACCTCTGTAAATAATGAAGTAGTGTGGTACTGCCTATTTAGTTTAATAAATGAGCTGCTGCCAATCAACAAGTGTGAAACGCATAGTTATCATTATTACTTTCTGACATGGATGAGTGTCTGGAAATGGACACCACACTGACAGTTTTGTCTTTGTTGATTGGTGATGTTAAAATACGGCAAAGACAGGGATCTTTTTCACAGTTGTTCATAGAAGACTTCCCACCGCTTATGAATCATATTCAGAGGCGTAGTCACCATGGGTGCAGGGTGTGCTGTGCACTCGGGCCCATGAGTCAGGGAGGACTCAGTTGTGTTGGCATTAGGGGAAGAAGGGACAGATGATGCATCTCTGCTGGTAGCAGGATCAGCTCCCTGCCATGATTGGCACGAGATGTTTAGGCTGACACACAGGGAGCACAGCTCCACCAGGGTGATCCAGCTGGCTTCCCTTCTGTTCCTCCTCATCTGCTCCTTCTCTTCCCTCTTTTCGTTTGTCTCACTTCCTTTTCCTCCACTCTGCTCATCGCCCTCCCTTCCCTCCGTGTAGACCACTTTGCCTTCTCTTAAGCACGTGTGACTGTGTACAGCAATTGTCTACAGATCGGGTAAGTGTGTATAGTTTGTATCTATCTCTTTTCTTAACGGGGCCCCAACAATCCAGGACTCGGCTATACTGCAACAAAGGTTACAAGACTAGCAGCAGCACATAGATGAAGATGCAAGGGCAGTTAGGAGAGCAGCACTGTCTGACAACTATCCTGATTCTGGGGAAATGTATCATGACTACAGGGAAAGTTGTAAGGTATATCCTGCTTCTAGCTGCTCTCCAAATCTGCACTTGCTCTGCTCTGACAAATGGGGGGCTGGACTTCTCTTGTCAATAGGCTCACTAACGTCATGAAACGCTAATGATCATGCTGATGTAATTTATAATCTTCCAACAATTGCTATTTGACTTTTTGTCATGTAATTACCATCTTACCCATTGTTGTTTCTACGTAGGCTAAAACACAGGAGTAGTTCCCAGAGGGACAGAGTTTTGATGGTGCAGTACATATTTGATCGCTCAGTACTGAACATTCTATGCATGTCAAAGAATAACCTGCAGGATAAAGACACAAAGGTATTTCAGAACATAAACTTGAACATTTTGGAAAAATAAATAAAACATAAAAATAACATATTACACTTAGTAAATAAATTAAAAAGCTTAGCACATTAGGACAGATTAAAGTCTGCACAAAGTTCCATTGGAGCCTTGCTTTGAGGATCCACAACACTTTGGAGCGCTAAGTTGAATTGAATTCCCCCCATAGATAATAACTAAAAGTGCATGGAACCTATGCAGCTCACAAAATAGTCTTAAAATGTATATTTTTGTTCACGCTTTTTACCAAACCAGGGGTGTATCTAGAGATGAGTGAAGTTAGTGAAATTTTGCACTAATCAAGATCGACTTTAGTAGTTTAGATCCATACAACTGAATTGAGAAATATGTACCCTAATTAATAGTAAAGTTACTGAGTATTCTTTTGTTTTGCCCACTGGCCAGTAGCTAACAAACCTGTTGTCCTCTGTATGAGAAATTCTCTGTCCTGTTACCTTTACTAATTTTCTTACAAAAACTATTAATAGCTGTCTGTAGCTAGTCACATTTGTTGCTGGTGGTGGTCCATTATCACTCATCACTAAGACTGTGTGCACAACCTACTGCAAATTTCTTAAGTGTTTCTGTGGGTTGTTGTTGTTGTTATCATCATTATTCATGGGGACGTAGATTGTACAAAATGTACACAAATTTCATGGTACAGCAAAAAGCTGGGGGGCATTAATACAGAATACAATGCATAATATGTAAACGTTGAGGGAAATAAGATGTCACTTAAAGAACGTGAAAGAAATGAGGGAGAGGTAAATAAGATGGGGGTCTAGAAGAAGAATGACCTGCTCATGAGCTTGTTGGCCTTGTCATCATCACTCAGACACAAGAGGACAGCTTTATAGCAGCTGAAAATCAAAATCAAACCAATTATTTTGATTATATTGATACAACTTGATCTAGAGTTGATGATACCAGATGATTACTATAATAGTAATTAACTTTTGCTTACTTGGATATTTGTGTGTCCTATCAATAATTGCTAATATGCCTAAGATAGTAAAAGTATGGTAAAGCACAGATTTCCCATAGGTCCATCCAGGGCCAGAATTTCCTCCATCTGATTCACTATTCTTTCTTCTTATCCCTCTTTGGCCACATGTTCTCTGCGGTGGTAGTCACTTAACAGTGCTGATAACACCGACAGTGACTACCACGAACAAAAAAAAAATGAAACTCATTTGCCCGACTCCTAATAAATCATGACTGACCTTAAGAATCACAAAACAAGTCCCCGAAAGTGTGGTAACAAATCATGATCAGCAGTAAGAACGACAACCATTTTTCACGTCATTTTAAATTACGACCTTTATATCAGTATTTCTACAGCGGCAATGCCGCTTCTCATCGGACCTATTACACTTAGGCTTAGTGTTAGGAATAGGGTTAGGGTTAGGAATAAGAGGAGGGTTAGGAACCTGGCATTGATGCTTCAAAAATACTGATATAGAGGTCACAATTTAAATTGAGGTCAAAACAGGCTGCCGTTCTCACTGCTGATTGTGATTTGCTATTGTTTAAGGTCAGTCATCATTTATTAGGAGTCGGGCAAGTGAGTTTCGTTTTTTTGGTTCGTCCTACTGCCTGTCGTTTATAGCACCTCCATACATTCGCACCCCAACCGCTCTCTGTGTTGTTGGTTACGGTGACTGCTGAGGGCTAGATTAAGCAGACGGAAACTGGTGCTTAAGTCTAGTTCTACTCTGGATAGGTAAGAAGCTCACACAGCTTCAAAATGTGGCAAAGTTACTATGCAATAGCTCATCAGGCATGCTCTAGATATGTGCCAGGGAGCTGCTAGTCCCAAAGTGACTCTCTGATCTGCCCCATCAGACTGGGATATGGCAGATAAAGTAAGTGACAATCTCGGAGTTACATTATATTCTACCGTGTGGTAATTCGAAGAAGGAGGGTGGAAGAGCAGAATCTTCACTGATGACGAGCTGCATGCTCAGGGTCAACCTGACTAGACTGAAAACCAGATTCACCCATCTGTACTGAAGTTCAATAACAGGCTGAAGTGACACTTGATCTATCTCTGCAACACCAGAGACAATGTTTGGTTCACCTGGATGGAGTCAACATTTCTAATACCGTGGCTCTTCCATTGCCCAATGTGTCACTAAGCACAGACGCAACAGCCCTTGTACCATAGAAGAGCTAACCTCACATTCTAAAGGACCTCCTGTTCCATGTGTTAATAGCATGGACTAATCTATCAAAAAGAATGATTGCAACAGGTACAATTGAAAGAGGCACAATAAATTCACCTATAAGCTAAAAATGAGCTTTGCTACTTTTTCCGTTGTGCTTAAACGGAGTTGTTAAGTACTGTGGAGGAGCAATGAGCTCCACAGGCTGACCGCACCCACTGCTGCAGGCCGTTTTGCGCAGACCCCTGCCATTGAATTTCCCGATGGACCCTTCTTGTCCCAGTTCGACACTGCCTATGTACCAAGGGGTAAATTGATCAATCTGCACATTCTGCAAGTCGTCAATATTCGGCGACTTTGCAGGGCGGATTGAAAACGGCAATGTCTTTACAGGCAAGTTTGGAATATCGGCGACTTGCAGAACGCCCAGATTGATACATTTACCCCCAAGTGTTTTATGTGGGTTTGGTGTTGGTGTTATGTGGCAATTTAGAAGAATTTTAATTTAAGTTTCAGATGATTTAATTTTACACTTAATGGGTATAATGGAGGTGTACTTGACTACTTTAGATTGTAAATATTATTATTATTATTATTATTATTATTATTATTATTATTATTATTATTATTATTATTCCTCTAGATGATTTACTTTAAAAAAAATTAACATCATGTTTAATTAAACTGGGTATGTTTTAATGGAGATGACAAATGTATCTAAATAGGTTTTTGTTCATTAAATGTGTGTGTGATTCATCACTAATTAAATGTTTATGGCATTACAACATGCACGGTAAGGAGAGTGGCACTGTGCCTCTTCCGATGTCTGGAATATAATTCATTTGGGATCATTTAAAAAAAAAAATCTAAGTGCTTTGTATTCTGATTATGTCAAGTTCAGTTTGGAAACAGACATGTACAGACATAAACAATTATTCTATGATTAGTTTAAATGCTTGAGAGAGAGGACACTAGGCTGACCTCGTCATATCAACATATTTAGGAAAAATGATTGCACTTGACTCATCTTCCTAGATTTAGATATTTCAGGTATTATCCTGTTGGTTTTTGGCAGATGCTCATAGATTTGGGGAGTTTTCATTCATTGCCAACAAAAAGAAAAGCTGAAATTTATCATTTTTGTTGCTCCTCTGAACAAGATTGCCTCAAATAAGTGCTCGACTTATCCCCTTCCCTAAATTGTCTGTATATGAGTTTTGCCAAACTGTCAATCAAATCGGCTCTAACCTGCTACCTATGACTCTAATTTTCCAGTTGTAACAGACTTACCTTCTCCTCGTTTCAGTGCTGTCTCCTCTGTGCCGCGATCAGCGCTTCCGGGTAGCGGATCACATGACTCGCCTGTTGGGGCAGGTTTTTCAAACTTGCCTCTCTATATAATCTTGGCACTGACACTTGCTAAGTCTCAGTGCAACTTGTTTGCTGTGCTTCTGATTCCCCGTTGCTGCTCCTAGTGTAGTGTGTTCTCTGCCTGTCTGACCAAGTGCTACTGGATCTCTCTGTGTACAATCTCTGCCTGTCTGACCAAGTGCTACTGGATCTCTCTGTGTACAAATCTCTGCCTGTCTGACCAAGTGCTGCTGGATCTCTGTGTACCAAACTGTGCTTGTCTGACCAAGTGCTACTGGATCTCTGTGTACCAACCTCTACCTGTCTGACCAAGTGCTGCTGGATCTCTGTGTACCAACCTCTGCCTGTCTGACCAAATGGTGCTGGATCTCTGTGTACCAACCTCTGCCTGTCTGACCAAGTGCTACTGAATCTCTGTGTACCAACCTCTGCCTGTCTGACCAAGTGCTACTGGATCTCTGTGTACCAACCTCTGCCTGTCTGACCAAGTGCTGCTGGATCTCTCTGGGGACCGAGCTCTGCTTGTCTGACCATTCTCTGCTTGATTATCAGCAATAACAGTGGTGAATAAATCAGAATTCAGGCAGGTTCTGACTTACCCCAATGCCGGGGACTTCTCCATGCTTCTCGGTCTGCTTTAACAGTCCCATCCCCTTACACTGCAACCTCTCTGTCTCCCGGAGTATGCTGTTGCCAACTTGGTATGGTTATAGCGTTGCGCATGCAGCGATCCTCCTTGTCAATGCCTCCAACACTATTCCGCTGCCGTATACAACAGTTAGGAAGTCCCTGCATATAGCAGGTGTTCGAGTACAATATGTAATGTGTGGTAATAGCCAAACTTGGCTACCAAGTTTATAATTTTTTTTTCTTATTAACAACTGTTACTACCGATACTACTGTATATTATCACACTGCAAGAACTTTGTTTCAATTGAGGATCGTAGCTGTGCGGTGAAGCAAGAACTTATCACAGATTGTGGCTATAGGTGAACTTGACTCTTTATAAACAGCAACTTGGAACTTGTTTACGCTCTTGGAGGACCATTTGCTTAGGACAGTCCGTCCTATTGCATGAGTTCTGTGCATTGATAGATCTATTCTGGACATTCCCCCCCCCCCATTTCTCCTTCCTTTCATGCATTGTAGTTGTATATTTTGCATTTTTATCAGTGCACTGACTAATTGTTTTTAACTGTGTCTCTACTTATATAAAGATTGTTGTTACCATACCTCCTATTTCATATTACATATATTCATCCTTTCACTGTGTGCCGTGGGAGCAGGATTGTTTTATACCTCCAAGGTACCTCCCGTTTTCCTCTTGGGGCCTGTGTTACATCCTGAGGCAGTCCAGCGGGCCGCAACCTGTGTGTTCCCGGTGGCAATGGCCATCCTGCCTTGTGGCGGTTCTTGGTGAATACCGTGGAACTCGTTAGATTCCGCGCCCCTGGTCTGCTAGTGCTACTTAGGATTGACACGGCTTCCTTTCCTATAATATTGTCTGTTACCCTTCATTTTCACATCTGTATTTTTAATAGACGTAGTTAATATCCATGGCCACACCCGTATTGTACTCCTCTTACGCTGGAGCACCATGCTTCTCGAAGCACAAGGGGTTGCAAGTGTCATCAGAGAAATGCTATTGAAAATACTGCCGCAAGTTGTGCAGAGGTGCAAAAGTTACCACTGAAACTGCACATAAAACTGTCTGACCAGTTGTGCCAAATGTTCTGGCCCGTGACTGCTGTTGCGAGCCTTGTATAGGAGTTGCAAGGAGTTGGAAATCTTGTTACCTGAGCACATAACAGTAATCTGTTTTTTGAAGATTACTCACTTTTAATGTTAACTATTACCTCCTCATATGCCTACAGACATCTCTCGGACAGTATCTTAATGGGATTTGATACAGGTCAAGACGCTAAAGTTGCAGTCATTTTATCTACTGTGACATCACTTGCGCTGTCCCTGTGCATGAATGCACCAATGTACACAAACCATTTCTGCAAAGCAAGTCTGGCAGACTTTTACTCACGTTCTTTTTGTCAGTAAGGGAAGGAAGTGCCCCCTAACACGGGAAATCTGCTGCAGGTTAGTGAAAGGGAGGATGATGGGCATATCTAGTATAAACATTTGTTATCTCATGTATATTATTCAGCTCCGTAATACCAAACCTTTGTACAAACTAATACAAAAGAGTGGCTTTAGTAGTTCTTTGATATAAGTCAACGTTCAGGCCACTCAATTGCCAGAACATTTCAGAAGCCAGAATTTTGATTGATCAGCGACGGTGTTAGATTAAATAATCAGCTAAAAATACAACACAAAGTTTCACAATGAAATACGGCTATAGAGAGTTAATTTTTAATTGTTGTTTTTTCCCCTGTTCTGTCTCTCAACTTTAGCCATAGAGTGTAGTTCATGGAATTGTGTTTTCTTTCCTTGAGTCCACCAAAGTAATACAGAACACCCTGGCGCAAACTCAGAGAATCGGATTGTTGGTTGAGGTTTCTCTTACATTCCTCAAACAAATGAAGCCTAAATAGGTCTGTCTATTTATCTATCTTTCTATCTATCTATCTATCTATCTATCTATCTATCTATCTATCTATCTATCTATCTATCTTTATACTTTGGGAACTAAAATATATTTTCTCGTTGTACCAATACATAAGAACATCCATATAGCTGGGTTGGTCAAGTCAGCATTTTCCTGCGGTGGTAGTCATTTTAAAGATAATCACAATCCCGACACACTGTATACCTACTAAAGAATTCCGATTGCAAGAATGACAACGAAATGCAGACTTACAATAACAAAGACATTGTACACAACCAACATGCTTTCTACATATTCCGATTGGACTTAATAGCGGCAGTTGCGATTTCCGTCACTTATCATGCCGACAGTGACGTTTCTGTATTTAAAGCGGCAATGCCAGGGTTAGGGTAAGGGTGAAAATTACACTTACGATAAAGCATTCTATAATAGAAACAAGCCCACTCCTGGCATTGCCGCTTTAAATAAAAAAAAAATCTCACTGTCGGCATCATAACTGACGGAAATTGCAACTGCTGCCATTCAGTCCATTATAGAAAGCATGTCGGTCATGTACAATGTCTGTCTTATGGTAAGTCTGCATTTCTTTCTTATTGCCATTCTTGCAATCGGAATTCTTTTGTAGGTATACAGTGTGTCGGATTTATAAGTATCGTAGACTCGTACCCAACCCTTTTCTTGTTATATGTTTATACTATTACCATTTTAAACAAATGTACATTATTATCGATGCATTGTTTGAGAAACAAAGTTGTGTTTAATGAGCATATACTTTCAATGAGTAAAAGCAAACAGTCAGCTGTACACAGGATGACATTTAGGAAGATTACACGCTACTGGCGGCATTATCTATTAAGTCATCTAACACATAGAGGTATATTTACTGAACTGCAGGTTTGAAAAAGTGGAGATGTTGCCTATAGCAACCAATCAGATTCTAGCTATCATTTATTTAGTACATTCTACAAAATGACAGCTAGAATCTGATTGGTTGCTATAGGCAACATCTCCACTTTTACAAATCCGCAGTTTAGTAAATATATCCCTTAGTAGTAGTATGGTTAGAGGTGAATTGAGTGATCTATATCTTGTCAGTGGATAACACCATTCGTCTCAAACAAACCTTGCACTAGCTATACCTGTTTTAGTATTTTTGCTGAGTATTTAGTTTGAGCAGTCTAGTTGTTAGTTGTTCCTTAAATAGTTTTGAAAATGAAAACACATTTTTATGAATGCTTTGCTCTTTAATGTTTTGCCAGTCATTGTATGGTCTATCTAAGCAGTTTATATATTTTTTTGACCCCCTAAAGGTTTCCTTTAGTAAAGAAATATGAGAGCCTCACTGTGAACTCTCCTTTGAACTTTTATTTCGTTGCCACAATTTACCAAGGAAATATCCCAACCCAGCTGCCTGGGAAATACTGGCTGAGAGTGGTAAGAGTACTCTTAACGCTTGGGTTCATCTGCGCATATGTGATCTGACTCTTCGGTTCACACATGAGCAGTGGAACTGGAAGTCCTGACCTCTCATAGTTGAAGACACATTTTCCACGACTGTGATGTAAAGTTTTGTAACACACAAATTAAGCATAGTCTGTATTGGATGCTCCATAAAATGTATAACCAACGAGGTATCATAGTGTTGTAGAATGAGATTGGTACAGCTGGTTAGTATCATCTGTCAACACACCCTGAGGCTCACTGAGTCCAGCTGCCGAACACAGATTGAAACGGCAATCTCAGTTGAGCTCACGGGGTCCAGCAGCTGAACCAAGATGAATTTTCAGTAGATGCTCAAAAGACTCCTGTCCATAGTGTAGTGGCCCTCCTCGGCTCCATGTTGTCATTTCCCACTGCTTTTCCAACGCTATAAATAATAGTTCTAACTATCTTCTTGCATTATATTTGTGAGAAGATGTGGGAAGTAGGGTATACAGGTTATCTAAAGAACAGCCATCTCTAATTGCCGTCCATTTAGCGATGTAACCAAAAAACGAACAACATCCTAGTATTGCCTGTTGCTGAGCTCTATTATTTTTTTTTACTATTATCACCTTTTATATATAAAGCGCCAAAATATTACAAACAGTGAGGGGATTATGACACAAACAAATCACATACAGTAACATAAAGCAAAAGGTAAATATGACCATGTCCAAATGAGCTTACAATCCAGGAGGTGTGAGGTATACTCATACATAAGTGTGAGGACCTAGTGTCCCGGTGTCACCTAGGCAAATTGTTGCAACCAAAACATAGTTTATTTGACAGATGTCAAAACAGGTGAGTCAATGTACAGATACCAGGCAAAAAAAATCCTTACAAGCACAGTGTATGACGTGGTGGAGATGCAGTTCCTAGTCGCCAAAAAGATCCCACTTGCAGACGAACAACACAGGCTTTTTAACCCTCATTATTCCCACGATCATGGAGCTAATGGAAGCTGTATTAGGGCGGCAACTGGCTTGTGATAGGTGGTAAGATGATAGTGCTTACCCCAGAGTGTTCTCCCCATGCTGGCTGTGGGCCATTGGTTCCCTGGGGACAGGGTGCCTAGGAGTATGGGCCAGGGTACTATTATGCAATGACCTTGATAAACAGATAACGAAGTGGATTATATGAAGTTTGCTTAGCCCAGACCTCTTGTTCTATCTTATCCCTGAGTAACTATTCCACCTGGTGACATTTAGACTAGGTGCACACTGGAGAATTTTCTTACCAACGCCATTATTTACAATGCTTCTACCTACGACTGCAGGTCCGACTGGTCGGGTGATTTATGCATACACACTACACATGATTTACCTTCAGATCTGTGCTCTTTATTTGGTTCTATAGTCATTTAGAGAATGACAGCACAATAGTCACTCCTTTGTTCATTCATTCCGGTCTTACTGATTAACCGCCTCGTTATAGCTATCCACATGTCATAATGAATTTCGTTAGCTTCTGTGACTCAGAAACAAAATATTCTGTCTCAGAACGAACAGACAACTTATTCCATCTACATTACTCTCTACATTTAGTCACCAGGACATGTTTATTGCCGGTATCGGTTGAAAAGACCATGACTCTAGACTCTATGGAGATCGTGAGAGCGTACACACTACATGATCGGAAGGTGATTGGAATGAGATTATTAAACAATACAACCAACCAAATGAAATGACAATTGGCACTTTGGAATGACTGTCATTCATTGTGTAAGTATACACACTAACACGATATGTGGCCGAGCGGTCGTTTATCGGGTGATTGACCCGATTATTGGCTGAAAAAAACTCCTATGTACCTAGCCTTAAGAATAAATCTGTCTAACATATGACCAATAGCCTAAATATATGCATGGAATATAATAGCATATGTTGGCAAATGCATATGAACACAACATACAATAAACTAGCACAGCAAGATGAGGACAGTTCAGTAGGCACAAAGAGGCGCTGTCAGGCAAATGTCCTTGCAACTTATGTGCTTGAGTCCAAACTCATGTCATGATTTAGAAGACCAAGCATGCCAGACCTGTTATTTTTATTTCAACAATGACAATTAGCAATGGAGCTCTCCTCTTTGTGTGTTACCTATATTTCACAGTACAATGTGACTTCAGATTACGAACAACACTGCCAGACCTATTTCTATATCAGCAAGACAATTAGCAATGGGGCTCTCTTGAATGTCACTGGAGACTTTGAAAAACACTGCTACCCCTCCTCTTTCTTTTCTACCTATGGCGCTGCCCAACTGCTCTAGAGAATGCCAAGAACTGTGCTACCCCTTCTGTGTCCCTCTGTGAAATGGGGCTGGATCACCGTGGAGGGCAGTACTTATAAAATCCAAAACTCACGAGATCTGAAGACGCAGCGATGATGTTTTGCCTCGTTTTCAATTCCGAGGGCATGCAAAAGTACCGAGCCGGCTCGGCTCGATACTGCTAAGTTCGAGCGTGTTCGGTTCTCGGGGAACCGAGCTTGAGCATCTCTAATTATCTTAACATAGCTCTATTATACTCTATACAGACATACACTATAGTTACCAACAGCCACTGGACATGATCATAACACCATTCTATTACACCCTGTACTGATATAGGACACTACACCCCCAACATGACCTGACCACTGGACATGATCATAACACATTTGTCTTACACTCTATACAGATATGACACTACACCTCCAAACATGACTTGATCACTAGACATGATCATAATATAATTATTAGTTTATGAACAAACATAGGACACTACAACCCCAACATGATCTGACTGCTTTCTGTGATCATAATGAAATTCAATTATCTATTGTTGTAGCAGGTTATGTCCACCATCGGCTGTGACTGGTACTAAGCCTCTATTTACTGTTACTGGTAAGCTCATCTTTCATAACTCCATTAGCATTGTTGATATGCATTCATTGTTTGGATCTAAATATACATGATCTGCCAAAATCCTGTTAGGTGTGGTTACTTGCCTGATGTAAACTCCGATACACCTGGCCAATATCCAATACTCTGTTGGCAGTGTCCTCTTGTCAATCCTTACTGCTATATCTACTTTGAATCACCAACCTACTGTAAAATGAAGAGTATTCTTCCTTTTTTGGTCTGTGATTACAGCAGCTACGCAAATCCTTAAACAGAAGCATAAACTAGCACTTCATGTATCTAAAACAAAAAATAATACCACAACTCTCTTTGTCAGGCACGATATAATAAAATGTGTTATGACATCTTTCATGTAATAAATCTAGTTTTCTAAATAATCCTAAATGTATAAAACTGCCGTTGTCGAATTTTACAATAAATGTACGTATTTTAGCTCTCTGTGTAAGATGGATCCAATCATAGGTGAAATATAGAGCATAATGAATAAATCATAATGTACTGTACAGACTTAATTTTATTCTACATTGGGAACTTCTGTGATGGGTTCTCTTAAAATAGTTTGCATTGTGTATTATGTAATTAAAGCATAGAAAGTGTTGTTAAAAGATAAATTATCTTGTTAAAAGTAAGATAAATAGTTTAAAAGATGACTCCATATTGATAAATAGCTTTCATTGTTTGCCTCTCCTGTTATGTTAATACTTGTCTGTCTGTTTGTTACAAAATCACATGATATTTTTTAATTTCTTTTTAGTTTTTATTTTACTATCTAGTTCTGCAAAATTTGTTTCCACTCATTTGAAAGGTATTGGCTACATTTTTATATCATGTTTTGCAGTGGTGTCAAAAATCGAAAAGATTTTTACAGTAACAGAGCAATATATTGATAGTTTTCTTGACACAAATACTGTACACACAAGCAAAAAATATAATTAAACAAATAGAAAGAAACACAAACAAAACTCATTCTTATAAAATGAGAATAATAGGTTATTCCAGATTAATTCAATTTTAATAAAACGTATTCTCTAAAATTCTAGATAGGACAAGAAAATGTTACAGTAGACCTTAACACATAAGCGCACATACGCAGTCGCTCATACAGACACACATGGAAAATTACACAAAGGGACACACATACACATGAATCAACCAGTATGAAATCAAACCACTGTTTTCTGTGAAGAAAATCCTGAATAAGTTCACAAATCACAGTTTATGTAACTGTCATAAATCACCCTAATTTGGATTGGATTGTGTGCAAGAAATATAACTGAGTTAAATATTTAATACTTAAGTACTAGTTCTATTTTAGTTCACTAATTACAGGTCAGCATCTATAATATTGAAATCAATATATTTTTTATTTCCCCATCTCTACAAAACAGAATCACACCAGATTTAAGTGACTTACCTGTAGCTGCAAGAGCAGATAGAACCCAGGTAATTAGGAGATAGGAGCTCATTGTGATCCCAGTTTCCAGACTATTATGAGAGTACAGAAACTGCATCCGCAGGTGCCTGAGTTCTTTATAATATATCCATGGGTGTTGGCATCACTAGATAGCTGGAGACAGAATAGGGAGGGGAATATATTGGGAGACGATACTTTCTATTAAAAGTACAGTACAAATGAAAATTATTATCAGAATACTTACCATGATATTGATTTCCCGTTGCCATGCATGACAGCATACATATGGGTTAATTCCTTCCTCTTTTCAATTAGGAAAGACCCATACCCAAAATAATAAATCCCCCGAATGTTATTTAGAATCCATTCTGTGTAACTAGCACCGCAATTACGAGAGGAAACATTTGGAACGGGAGATATGGATAGGGAAGATATGGACCGGGAGAATGGAAAATTGCAGTAAGTATTTGATAACAATTTTACATGTCCTCGTATCCATCATGGGAACATACACCTAATGTCATGGCTCTGGTTGCTTCCAGGAAAGAACCTTTAGCTGGGTTAGCTATCAAAAACACACCATGTCCGACCAAGCTGCTAAGTCCTCAGAGGATGACTTGTGAAGGACAAAGCTAAGGTCAATGGATTGGAGAAGTTAGAATACTGAGGGAGGAAAAGGAAGTCGAACAGGTAAACATAATAAGACTATTTGAAGCACCAACGAAACCAAACTTTGCCGTTGCAATGCTTTGTAGGAATGAGGCCTTTATAAGGCTGCTTATAGGTGAAGCCTCTTAGTGCTGATTGCCTTGACCTTTATCAGACTCTGCTTAATCTGCAGTGTTAGTTTTGATGATGCTGCACCACCTGTCTCTGTAGCTGGTATAGTGGTAGATTCTCAACTCTTGCCAAAATAGAGGACAGATGGGAGACATCTAGAATAAGAAAATACCGTATATTCATAGGCCATATAATTTAAGACTTCTTTCCCAAAATTACTATTAGGGGTACCTATGAGGCCACTACCACATTCAGTCTACATTTCTTTGAATAGGTTGGGCAGCACGGTGGCTCAGTGGTTAGCACTTCTGCCTCACAGTGCTGGATTCATGAATTTAATTCCTGACCATGGCCTTATCTGTGAGGAGTTTGTATGTTCTCTGTATGCGTGGGTTTCCTCCGGGTTCTCCAGTTTCCTCCAACACTCCAAAAACATACTGGTAATTTAGTTGGCTGCTATCAAATTGACCCTAGTCTGTGTGTGTGTATGTTAGGGAATTTAGACTGTAAGCTCCAATGGGGCAGGGACTGATGTGACTGAGTTCTCTGTACAGTGGTGCGGAATTAGTGGCGCTATATAAATAGCTCCGAGCAAGAGGTTATTTGGGACTGCGCATCATTCTTTTGCTGTTGTTACTGTATAAATAGCTGCTGCTGAGGTGTTAAGAGAAGTCCATTTAGCTGCCTGACAGATGGTCCAAGGAGACACTTTTGTAAAGATTTCCCAAGATGTGTCGACATCTCTTGTTGAATGGGCTCTAACTTCTAAAGGAAAATATTGCCATGCCAATAATTTGTAGGGAAGAGAGGATTTCTTCTTGGTAGATAAGGAATTCATCCAATTCCTACTTCATACACCACAACTTGTGCAGAAAAGGGATAGTGATATAAATGCTCTGAGATGAGCTGACTTTGCCACCTGCTCCCTCCATACTGGGGGGGTCCACTGATTTGTTATCAACTGGTTATTACTTTGACTACTCCTTCTGACGCCACTTGACCAAACTAGACAATCACTGACCTGTAAGTGTCACTTGCATGCCGGCATTGTGTCCATTGATTTAGAAGGGTATAACCGCTACCACCTGGCTTCCTTACCTGCACATGGAACCACTTGCGCTTCTTTCCAATTGTGTAGCTGCTGTTGCAACTCTTTTGCTGGTTACTCTGATTGAATCCTTCCTGAAAACTTACTTGACATAAGGGCTGATGGGTAGGTGGCAGAGCACTGATGCAGGACAGCAGGCTTTGTACAGGACATCCAAGGGAGTGGATTCAATTGTGAGTCTTAATTTGCTGTTCACAGGAACACAGCAGTGATAGATGTCTCACTGGAAAAAGTAGGATCATAGTAGCAATGATATTTATTGACTCAATAGGTTCTTATAGGAGTTATTCTTTCAAGCACATATACCAATCTCTGAAGGTAGTAATATCTTTCATACATAGGGCTGGAGGGGAGTAGGCCCTTTAAGACCTTGTGTAAAGATGCTTGCTGATGACAGCAGACTATGTAATATATGTAATATAGCCTCTTGTCATACCCCAACCCTCCCATGTCCCTGAGAATAATCATCCATTCCTTGGGAGCAGCAGTGGTGATAGTGGCAGCTCCTCCAACCATGACAGAAATGGTTTGGTGGCTGCCCTGGGACGCCCCTTTCTGCTCCATGGGAGGTTTCTGTCTTCCTTGAGTATAATTAACACCAACAGATAGTAATCACTACAAGGTGGCTCACCCGGAAAACGAATCACTTTGAAAATACAGCACTGGGGTCATGAGTTCAATTCCCGACCATGGCCTTATCTGTGTGGAGTTTGCATGTTCTCCCCGTGTATGTGTGGGTTTCCTTCGGGTGCTCTGGTTTCCTCCCACACTCCAAAAAAAGCATTCTAGTAGGTTAATTGGCTGCTAACAAATTGACCCTAGTCTGTCTGTGTGTGTATGTTAGGGAATTTAGATTGTAAGCTCCAATGGGGCAGAGACTGATGTGAGTGAGTTCTCTGTACAGCGCTGCGGAATCAGTGGCGCTATATAAATAAATGATGCTAATACACTCTACAATTTTTAATTATCATTTAAAAATGGGTTTTAGTTGATGGCATTTTCTAAGAATGTCATGCTCTAAAGTAGGTTATCATGTAATATTTTTTGCTAACATTGATTAGTTTGTATGTTGTATTTTCTTTGTGCTTAGTTGTGTGATACCACGACTAGTGGTATCATTTGAAAGCAAGTCTAGTAGTAAACAAACCACTAGTAATGTTTTAGGACACCATGTAAATCACCACCTAGGGCTAGATTTACTAAACTGCGGGTTTGAAAAAGTGGGGATGTTGCCTATAACAACCAATCAGATTCTAGCTGTCATTTTGTAGAAAGTACTAAATAAATGAAAGCTAAAATCTGATTGGTTGCTATAGGCAACATCCCCACTTTTTCAAACCCGCAGCTTAGTAAATCTAGCCCCTAGTGTTGATAACCATTTGTGGTTCACTTAGAAACCAGTTATGGGACCAAAACAACCTACTTTAGTTAATAAACAATGTTTTTTGACTATTTGGTGCAAGAATGTTCCTGTCTTTCTTTCCCATTATTCTGCATGTCTATAATTTGTTTTTCCTTTGAAAAGTATTAAGCATACTTTGTGAAATTCTAGTGGAAATAACAGAGGTGCACATAGCAGCTACTAACATTGTTCACCAACGAGTCGTACCCGGTACTAGGAAACTGGATACAAGTTATGTGGATGAAATAAGGAAAAATATATTTATCATTTGGAATATTTGCACAGTTTTACAGTCTAATATACATATATTATAATATGGAATTTATCATCGGGAGTGCACGGGACAAGTTTGGTAATTTGGAGCACAATGCCCCGAAAATGTACTAAATTACACCTCAAACAAATCGCCTGTGTTTACTCCGTTGGCCTCTGGCATTCTCTTTCTCATTAGCTTGTTGAACAGTGCTCTTCACAATTCCTGCAGGAGGCTGTCATGTCTATATTCATGTGGCAATTCTCAGAAATGATAGTAGAAATAATTATTTTTTCTTTTCTTTTGTGTTTTTTTTTTATTTATTTTTTTATAAATCTCTAGATATCAAGTTTCTGCACTCATTGCCGATTGTAGTTTAACACCAAGGAATTGACTCATTAAGGAAGGTAAAGCAAAAAAAATGAGTAACTTTGAACCTAGGCAAAACCATGTTACAATGCAAGGGGTGCAAATGAGTTTATTACTTTGCACATAAGGAAAATACGGGCTGTTTTTTCATGTAGGACGCAAAAACTTGATAGCTTTATTAATACACTGACATTAAAAGTTGATCTAGGACAGTGTTGGCTAACCTGTGACACTCCAGGTGTTGTGAAACTACAAGTTCCAGCATGCTTTGCCAATATATAGCAGCTTATTGCTGGAAGGGTATGCTGGGACTTGCAGTTTCACAACACCTGGAGAGTCACAGGTTAGCCAACACTGATCTAGGACATGCTCTACCCCCATTATAAATCTGTCCTCACATTTTAAATTTACCTCCCCTCCAATTCAACATGGTTTTGCAAAGGTTCAAAGTTACTCATTTTTTTGCTTTACTTTCTTTAATGAATCGGGCCCCATAATGTCACAGAATACACTTTATAAAAGAAAACATTCATAATAGTACAAGTGAGCATATATTGTACCCTCTAGCCACCATTTAGAATCTAAAGGTCGTGTTTCTAGTGCAGTGTAGACAAGTTGAATGCATGCACTTCCTGCCACAGTATGTCAGGAGTTTGTCATTGCTAATTTATGCCGTTGAAGGATCCTGCTCCTTCCACTATCTGAGTCTGGTATATTCCCTTTGTCTGTAACTGTGAACATTCAAATTATCTAATTGGCTATGGATGGCTCTCATAATGCCCACTTTAAAATGAGTACAGTTAGTCCTCTGACCCTAGATATCAACATATTTGTGTGTGTGTGTGTGTGTGTGTATGTATATATATATATATATATATATATATATGTATATGTATGTGTATATATATATATATATATATATATATATATATATATATATATATATATATATATATATATATATATATATATATATATATATATATATATATATATATATATGGTACCCTGCTATTGAAGAAGCACACATAAACATGTTAGGACACAAAAACTATTTGTTTTTTTAATGTAATGTGTTTACATTTTTAATAACAATGGGCTATTCTACTTTCCAGTTAACCCATGTGTTCTTTCAATAGATGCAGCATAGACAATAGAAATTTCAAGCATTCCATTTTGGTAACACATATTGTATTATTACTTTATGATATGGAGAGATTGTCATTAAAAAAATGTTTTAGAAGCCATCTTTTTGAAGAAACTTTATTCATGTCAACAATTGTAACCGATCTTACACAAATTTTTTTTAATGTATAGTTAGATGTAATGAACCTACAGCAAGAAATAAATATTTTAGTTGGCGATCATTTGCAAAGTGGGAGCGCAGCGCTTAAGGGCTGCTCTACCTTATTCCAGAGTAACTCATTGCTTACCCACTACTTTCAATGGGGCAGATTTAGTTGCTCGACGAACATACAGAACTATAGATGGCCTTATATACTGCCAATGGGAAAAAGAAGTCTGCTACTATCAAGGGGAAATTCCTTGGCCATAGAAGTGTATGAGGCCACAGGAATTTTTAGCATTTCAGTTACTATTGAGAGAGAGGCTGGCGTGGGGCCAGGTACAGGAGATTTACTGTGCGTTCTGTGACCTCTGTAAGGTCTGACTGATTGACGAGTACAGGAATGAAGCAGGGGAGCTGTAAGTATTGTTCAAACACAGTGTTACAACAAATGTAAACTCTCTGGCATTAATAAAGCATGTCTTATAACCGCAGTTAAATATATTGTTGTCTTCGAAGACCTGTGAGGTTAAAGTTTGAAAAATATTAGGATATCTTTCACAGCTATTTCCATAAATATTCACACAGCCCATGTATTATATTGAAATTCAGAAAGCCTATAAATATTACACTTGCTATAAAAACCGTTCCAATGACCACTTACTTTTCTGGGCTAGGAGTGGTAGGTTGACAGAAAATGACTGAGGATGGTAATCCAAATGAACATATAACTTTGCTGTAAATGTATTTAAAAGGGATGTAGCAACAGGGTCGTAGTGGTGGAAAAAAACTCTGGTGCTCCCATTGTGGCCCCAATAGGCTAAGCAGGCTCCGGGTTCTGTGGGTCACTTTGCTACCTTGAAATCACCAGTGATTATTAGAGACGTTCTAGGTTGGCAGTACTGTGCCATGACATCACTGCACAGTGCCAGAACAAGCCCAGATATTACACAGGGGCCCAATGACCCTTAACTACTCCACCAACAAGACAGGCAAAGAATATAAATTAATTTATGTTTTTAACTGCATCAAATGTCCATAAAATGTTTGTTTGTTTATTTTTATTTTTTTTAAAAAGATGTTTGCGAGACTGTATGTAAGTTCATCTCTGCGCAGTTTGTGGCAGTGCTATTAACTGGCACATTTACTCAAGATAGTACTTTTTTGGAGCCTAATTGATGCATAAACAAAGGTGAGATTTATTTGGGTGGTTACAGAGGCAGAAAAATGGAGGGCAAATTATTTATTATATTAGATCATGCGTACCTACTCTCCCCAAATGTCCAGGAGACACCTGATTTCCGGGTAACTCTCCCAGACACCCAGAAGAGCAAGTTGTCCTCCTGACGGGGGTGGGGGGGATCTCGATGATGCTATTTGCCCTGTAAGGTGTCATTTTGGACCCCGTGGTGCAATGAGTAATAAAGTGGGCAGCACGGTGGCTAAGTGGTTAGCACTTCTGCCTTACAACACTGGGATCATGAGTTAATTTCCCGACCATGGCCTTATCTCTGAGGAGTTTGTATGTTCTCCCCAAGTTTGCGTGGGTTTCCTCCGGGTGCTCCGGTTTTCTCCCACACACCAAAAACATACTGGTAGGTTAATTGGCTACTAACAAATTGACCCTAGTCTCTCTGTCTGTCTATGTGTGTGTTAGGGAATTTAGACTGTAAGCTCCAATGGGGCAGGGACTGATGTGAGTGAGTTCTCTGTACAGCGCTGCGGAATCAGTGGCGCTATATAGATAATTGGTGATGATGATGATGATGAAGTGGGTATTGTACTGAGAATACATATGTCTATAAGATGCTGTATACAGACTGAAATGTCTTACACAAAACATTGATTGTAACTGTATACTGTACAGATAGTTTATGGGTTTACCAGAGCAATGTGAAAAGGAAACTGGCAGGAATAAGGAAGAGGAACTTGCTTTGCTGTTGATCAACACTCCCATTTTCTGAGCACAATATCTGGGTTTGAACATTCCTAGCACCCTCTGTTGTGTTGTAAGATTTATTGCACAACCCTGGTGTGCCACAACCTCTCACAGACTGGTCAGGAGATTGGCCTGTAAAATCAAGATAATGTGTCACCATTACACTGTAACTATGATTATCACTTAATGTATTTCACAAAACGGTAAGCTGTCTAATCATTAGAGTATATATTTACAGCTATAAATTCCAGTCTCTAGTAGAGCTGCTCCAATTTGCATCAAAGTGGTTCTTGAACCGATTTATCAGTTCATCTCTAAAGTTTAAATATTTGCAAGAAATTCTCAAACTTTATAGTGACTAAAATTGAGCAACGTCTGAGCAAATAAACAAAACGAAACATGGGGTATATTTATTAAACTGCGGGTTTGAAAAAGTGGAGATGTTGCCTATAGCAACCAATCAGAGTCTAGTTGTCATTCATTTAGTACATTATACAAAATGACAGCTAGAATCTGATTGGTTGCTATAGGCAACATCTCCACTTTTGCAAATTCGCAGTTTAGTAAATATACCCCTTAGTAGCAGTATGGTTAGAGGTGAATTGAGTGATCTATATGTTGTCAATGACTAACACCATTCGTGATAGCTTTATTTTTACACTGACATTTAAAGTTGATCTAGGACATGCTCTACCCCAACTATAAATCTGTCCCCACATTTTAAATTTACATCCTCCTCCAATGCAACATGATTTTGCCCAGGTGCAAAGTTACTTCTTTTGTTATGCTTTACTCTCCTTAATGATTTGGGTCCATTTTGTTTAAACTGTGAGCTGTGAACTCAAATTTCAAACTTATACTTCGTACTTGAACCACAAATTTGGCTGCTGTAGTAGAACCCAAATGAATTGGTTCAATGACCGTAATCATATCGTTAACAAGTTAAGGACCTCAAACAGGGCAAATTTGATTGATTTTTCAACCGATTCAAATTATTTGAGCATCTCTATTCTCTAGTACATATTATTATGCTAATACCAGTGGTCGAAGTGGGCCGGTATACCGTGGTACCCCATACTGTCACTTCTACTGTTGTGATTGAAAAACTATCAAATTCCATTCACTTTCATTTTCCACACCACAACTTCTAAATCTTCACTTCGACCACTGGCTAATATCAAATATTCCCTTATTTCTATTGATATGTAACTTTTATATTAGGCATTCTATATTGGGCAATCTGGGTTGGGTACGCTTTAACGGTGCAGAAAATTCCGACACAGAGGAGTCCTCCACTTAAAATCCGAATTAATTTAGAGCGGCAATGTCAGGACCCAGCAGGTTAAGTGTTTAAACACTTAACCCGGCATTGCCACTTTAAATTAAATGTGGTAGGGGGCGCAATTACGTGAAAGTCTACTGACGGACACCTGACTAGTCGGATTAACTTGCGGTCAGCATCCTGCTGCGATCAGAGATCTACAGCGTTGGTATGGAGGTAAGTCTGCTTATATTTAAAATCATTTTTTCACATATTCGGATTTTAAGTGGAGGACTCCTCTGTGTTGGAATGGTGGTAATTGTGAAAACGATCACCACTGCTTATGCTAGGTATGAAGTATAAGAGTAGGACTGCGTGTAGTTGAGTGCTATTTAATTCTATTCTGGGCAGACTTTCTATAAACCTTGGCTCAAATCCTAGTGTGCGCTCCATGTGACCTCAAGCATGTTACTGGGGATCATTAATTAACATTGCATTGTGGTGCAAAACTTACTGAAGCATAGCGAAAAACAGACACCGGCTAACAAGGTATAAATTGCACTAGACAGAGAGAAGCTAATTGTTGCTCTTCTAAGCTAATTGAATTATATTACATTAGCGATCTATTACTGGATTGTAAGAGAATAATGATCCTTACCCGATACGCTCACTGAGATACATTTGTTTTCATCTCCAGTGCATTCCATGATGTCCTCTGAAGGACATGGTTTTTTATCTTTGGTAGGGCACCCTTTGCAGGAAACTCCATTGCTTTCAGTTTTGTCAGTCGGCACTTACAATGAAAAGAGATATATGTCAATTCGATGAAAAATGTAAACCATAATTTCAACTGTCTCTAAATCACATGGTCTGTCCTCGTTTTTAAAGACGTTCCCGCTACTATTTGAATGTACTGTACAATCCCTCTTTTTATTTTGTAAAATGTACTCAGTTTCCCAATGGATCTCACAATCTGCTCTTATTCACTTATCTCCAAGTTTTCAGAAATGTAGATTCATTAGTGATCTTATCTGCCGTTTTTTGCTTATCTTAAGCAAATCCACTCTGTGCATGCTCAGAAAAGGGAGATAAGAAGCAAAATCCACTGCGTAAGAGAAGAATTTCTTAAGTTAAGAGTGAAGTTAAGATGGATTTTCATCTTATCTCCCCATTTCTTCTTAAAAATAAGCATCTTAACTTTTGCACAAGATAAGATCACTAATGAATCGGGCCCCTGGTGAGGATCCCACCGTTAACGAGATATGTTTGACGAAAACCTATTGCAGCTGAGTTGCAAGCAGTTGGTGTACCTGAGTTAGGGCCCTTTGAGAAGAGGTGAGAATTATATCCAGGTGGCAGAATCCTGAGGGTGGCATAGACCTCCTGGCCTCAACTTTCTTTTTCTAAGTTTACTAACTTGTACAAGAGGAAGAGGGGGCTGTGTCTGGGAGAGGAGGAGACGGGGGCCCCTGGCCTTAGAATGTAGTGGATGGAGCCACTAACCAGACGGGGCCACGCTCCATTTAACGGCTATGGAAAAGTTCATCTTTTTTAATCCATTTTTTGGATTATTTTTTTTTTTTGCTATCGTTTTCATTGACTAACGATGTAAAGGTCTTTCAAAAATACTATCATTTTGACAACCATAAGACTAGTTTTGTTAAATTTTATTTGATAAATCATTTAAACACCAAGGTCCTTGTGAATGCTCCAATAAATTGCCTAAGCACATTTTTCACAAGTAGAAAATAGTGATTTTAGGAGATCAGGCCATACTGGTAAAAACACATTCAAATTGATTTGGTGTAATTCATATGATTTACAGGACAACTGTACCTTAACGCCAGTTTTTATTAATTAAATAGGTCTCCACATGCAGTAATTTTGGATACACACCCCTCACTACTTTTTTCACCCAAAACTGACCAATGGTTTGTGCCACAATTTTTGGCACAGGAGCTAAAGACTATCCATAGCTTTTCCACGGAGCTTTATGGAAGCTGCAGTTTAAACAAGCATGACTACCAGTGAGACGGCCTTGGCGTTACCCCCTATTTGCTGTAGATAGGGGGCATATTTATTTAATTAACTCCACTAAAGGTGGAGATGTCCTTTAAGCTGGACACATTATTGGGTCTGAGTCATTAAGGAGAGCAAAAAAAAGGGGTAAATTTGATCCGGGACAAACATGTTACAATGCAAGGGGTGCAAATTAGTTTGTTATTCTGCATATAAGGAAAATACTGGCTGCATTTTCCGGTAGCACAGAAATACTTGTTAGCTTTATTTTATACTGAATTTTAAAGTTGATCTAGGACATGTCCTATCCCAACTATAAATCTATCCCCATATTTTAAATTTATCTCCATCGTCCAATGCAACATGGTTTTGCGCAGGGGCAAAGTTGCTCCTTTTTTCTGTTTTGCTCTCCTTAATGACTCGGGTCCATTGACCGTGCTTTACTCGAGTGCTTCTCCCTTCCCAATTTGGTCACACACGTGAACAGTAAAAAGACAGGTCTTGTCATTTGGCATTTGTGCCAGATCATATGGGGGCTTGTTGCAGATGACCTCACACAGAATCTGACAGCAAGTATCTGTTGACTGGGCATTCAACCCATTACAATCATCCTAGGCCTTGTGCTTGTTTTGGAGTCCTATACAAAACCATATTGGGCTGGTTTGGTGATATCTCTTGCAATATCGGAGTGTGCATGGCCTGCAATGGAGAGAATATGATACTTACAAATGAGAGTGGTTGGAGAGCAGTTGTTAGTGTAACAACAGCTGCTGACAACTTTGATTTTACTGATGGGTGTGCTGTAACTTCCAGATCCAGAACACATGCTTCTGTCTCCACAAAATCTTGTAAAAGTTTTCATTTCAATTGCAACTGAAAATAGAAGTATAAGCAATTAAATATGAGGAGGAGCAGACCATTGGATAACTGCTTTGCTAGCCAAGCACCCATTTACAGTAACCCATAATGACCAAAATGAAATAACATTGAGCCAATATCTCATATTCTCCCCCTGTTTCAAATTGGAACCAGCTTTTTAACACTAGGGGGTAAATGTATCATACTCCGGTTTCTTCAACTCGCGGGAGTTCGGTGGGATGACAGCTAAAATTTAAAGCGGCGTTGCCTTGTAAAGGCAAGTTTCCCTTCACAAGGCAGCGCCGCTTTAAATTTTAGCTGTCATCTCGCCGAACTCCCGCGAGGTGAAGGAACCGGAGTATGATACATTTACCCCCAGGTCTGGTTATGGATTTAGGGCGAGGTCATGCTGCCATTTTCATTTATCTTTTCGAGTTTTCCCAATAATGTCAACGTGGTTTGCAGATTAATAGGACATCAAGTGGTAGAAAAAGGTTAGTACATTTAAAAAGATTACAATTGAGAATGAACACTGGGAATTAGAACTGAGGGACGGAATAAGCCAGAGGGAAATTAAAAGCTGAGGTTTGGACCTCGCTAACAAAACAAGGGAAAGTTTGGGTACGCCCAATGTGAGTGTCATGAGGAGTAGGCTTAAGGGACAAGCTATTAAGTTCCAGTCATACAGCTCTCTTGGATCCAGGAAAAGCTGCCTTCCCTCCCATTCCCATTTCCTGGATAAAGGAGTTCACTGCTGGATCTGGAGTTTGTCTTCCTTCTGGTAGGGGAGGTGCTCCCCCCGACTCTAGATCAGGTTCTGGTGCAGACCCAATGGTGTGTGCAGCACTGTGGTGTGGTGCACAAGCTCTCTGCATAGGGTCATGGCCCTGCGGCTGATGGAGCCTTTGGATTTGCAGGAGAGCAATGTACAGTCGGTGGGCAAAGTTGGTAGAGTGCACATTACTTGTTGTGAGACATTTGGAACCTGTTCCCTTTGAGGAGTCGGCTTAGGTTTGGTGCACATAACGCCCCTGGTGACTGGCCCAGAAGGGTTCGGGTTCTGGAAGACCTGGGGTTATGGTTATTGTCTCCACTTTAAAGATAAATGACAAGGGTGCAAAATAGTGTATACGTATTGATGTCCAGAGGGTAAGTAACCTGCGATTGGACATCCGGATTGGCATTGGGTCTGACATATTTTAAAATAAAATAATTTTTGGTATATTTGAATGTTTCTATTATATTGCTGTGCCTAAACCGTAAGCTCCTGCTCTGGTATATCCCTAGTCAGCCCCTGCTGTCCTGAGACCAGGGCTCGAAGTGGGGCGGTATATGCGGGTATGATATACTTGCAGTTTTCGCCCCACTTCCTTTGAAGCTGCTGACAGCCCATTTGCATTTCACATGACAGGCAGCAGAACATTCAAACTGAGAACTGTGAGCCCTTTCTGACATCTTCAGGCTTCCTTACCAGTCCTGCAGAGCGGACTGGTAAGGAAGAGGGTGCACGAGTAAGTAGACTCCCAGACATTTTGGAACACATCCTGAAATTATTATTATATTTCTTGAATTGAATTGAAATAATCAAAATGCAATAATAATTAATCTCCATATCCCTCTTTTCTTTATAGTGATTCCATTTAATTAGATCATCATCATCATTTATTTGTATAGCGCCACTAATTCCGCAGCGCTGTACAGAGAACTCATTCACATCAGTCCCTGCCCCACTGGAGCTTACGGTCTAAATTAGATTATATAGATCCAATATAATTTGAGAGGTGAGTGCACATTATATACAATTTTTATGCCCCTTTAATACAACTTGGGAAATATACATTGTTTTTACTTAAAGTTATTTTTCTTCGACTTACCTATTGAGCTAACCTGTAACATTGAAACGCAGACATCAGATTCAGGGGGGCATTGCACTGAAGGTTTTGTGCAGGGTTCCTCCCCCAATGCTAGACATTGAATGCATGACAGAGAAACACCTGCAATATAAATGATTACAAACAACTGGAGTTATTATTAAAAAATATCTTCAAGGATAATTATGACATCAAAGGAATATTAAACATTTATTTTTAAAACATGAACAGAAAATATTTCGCCTTGTTCAAGTTCTTAAACTGTTCAGACACTATCGATGCTTGTTTGGGATCCATTTTGGGGCCATTATGACCCCTAAAAAGGTTAGGGCCAACCTTGGTTCTTACTGCTGAAGCTAAGACCAACTCATTTAAAAAGTACTATTGACTAGAATAAGTGCACCCTTATTGCAATTATCTTTCATCTCCTGCCAGTCCACTGTTTTGAAGTGAGAAGGGATTAAACAACTTCAATCGGCAAAATGTTCCCAGGTTTTAAAGTGTGGGGTTGGGAGGATGTACCAATCAAATCATCAAAATGATCGGCAGAAGTTGAGTGAGATGATCTTGTGAGAGACAATGACTTGTCCACTCATGTGTCAAGACCTAGTCATGATGTGAGAAGAAGGGAGAGAAACGGTGTCAGGCGTCTGTCCCCGCACTCGCCATCAGTGCTAGGGACGGACGCCTTCCTCTGTCGGCAACACGATCCTTTGCTAGGCAGCGCATGTGTGTCCGTCTCGAGTCCATGTTTCCTAGCAACGGGACTCTTCTCTCTACTTCCTGTTGGCAGTCAGCTGTTCAGACCGCTTCCTTCACTGCCACCAATCAGGTATAGGGTACCTCTATTTAAACCTGCCTCTGACACTAGTTAGACGCCAGAGTATCTAGGTCTTCCTATGCTCCAGCATTCCAGCCTGTCTCCCTGCTCTCTGACTGATCTCCTGTGTACCAACTCGGCTATCCCTGGTTCTGCTTCTGGATCTCCCTTTGGCCTGATTGCTTCGCTGTATCTGACCTTTGGCTTGCTGACTCCGAATTGCATTACCCCTTGATACCACGTTTGCCAGTACGGTTTGACCTCTGCCTGCACGACCACGTCTGTTCACCATCCACTCCGCTGATAGCTAACTTGGAGGGCCGCGACCTGCAAGTCCTTTGCAGCAAAATCCAAACTCCCTTGCTGGGGTCCCTGGCGAAGTCTGAGGGCGTGTATAGACTCCGCGCCTCCTAGCTTAGCAGCTCAAATATCAGCTAGTGGCCTTCAGTCCCTGTGACTTGTGGAAAGCAGGAAGCCACACGTTTGCAATGACATGTATACAGCTTGATGAACCTCACCTGCCATTTTCTTCCTAAAGTCCAGGTTGTCCAAGCATTTCTGTAATGTGTTTCTGTCCAGCTCGGTGTTAATAATCTTAGCGTCACCTGCCATTATGCACACATTGCTTTCTAGGCTATCCACAAGAGCATTATGGAAAAGAGTCAATAAGTTCAGGCCCAAAAAAGAATCTTAAAATATCCACTAACAACTTTAGCGCAATCTGAACTCTTTCTACTTCAACCTCTGTTTCTCTGAATGGTCTAAACTACAGTAGCCAAAAAACTGAAGGCAATGTCAGCAAGGTCCATGGCCTGAAAAAGCCGTCATGGGGAAAATAGTGGACGCACCTTGAAGTTTTTGTAGTTGCCACTGGTGCACCTGTTTGGTATTTACCATTGATCCCTGTAAGGGGGTAACAGGCCTTCTGCAAAACACTGAAGGCTAATCCCACTAGACAACCTCTGACAGTACAAAGACCAGGAGACAATAGGAGAAGCAGGAGACAGGAGAAAAGTCAGAACAGATGGCGCTGATTCAAAGAGAGAATGCAGGCCAAAGGTTAGGGTATTGAACAGATTGGAAAGGTCAGAAACAGGTGGGACAGTAAGGGATGACCAATCCGTAAATAAACAGTAGGTCCAAAGAAGGTCGAGAACAAGTCAGATTAGTAGACAGGTAAACTTGAATAAAGTAGCACAGGAATAGCAAAAGTACTTGTTGTTCATGCACATTAATGTGCACCAAGCTTACTTTTCGTTTCTGAAGTCAGGAGGCCCAAACCCAACATGCGGCCACAGATCTCGGGTGCAAAATAATAGTTGGAAAGAGGAGCAAGCGCTACAAAAAAAGTGATGTGCTCCCCTGGCATGTTACAGTTTGTAGTACATGGCTGCTATGCAACTTTCTAGGTAGATAAGTTGATCATGTCTAAACTAAAACAGCAGTAATCAGGAGACAACATTTAGGAATGCAAATATCCTATTGCGTGATTTGCTATGCCTAGCTGGCAAAATGTAATGAGATAATTATAGAAGTATGTAACGGGGCCCACAATATAGCAAAGTGAAATAAATATATCAATGGCTTATTGATAAATTGCACAGACTTACTAATGGTAGTTTAAGAAGGTCACTTTGCAGCACCAGTGAGGAATAAAACAACGACTACAGACATAGGTATGTAAAAACAAGACTACATAAAGCGCGCATGGGTGACAGAGGGCATTAATAGTAGAGATGCTCAGGCTCGGTTCCTCGAGAACCGAACACACCCGAACATAGGGGATCTGAGTACCGAGCCGAGCCGGCTCAGTACTCTCACACGCCCTCAGAATCAAAAACGAGGCAAGACGTCATTGTTATGTCGTTGGATCCAACATAGTGAGGGGCGGGAGGGAGGGCGGACCCCCATTTTTCTTTTCTCCCACTGCTGTGTGCCAATGTGCCCTAGATGTGCTAGGAACCGCCGTGTGTTTGTGTCATTGCTCTGTTGCTTACCATCCAACAATTAAAACAATCGTTAAAAAAGGAAAGACAGAGGACTTTGATAAAGAAACTGTTAAGCACATAAAAATCTTTTCCCCATTGTCATCAGGACTCCACAAAATCAGATAAAAGTGCCAAAGCAAAAGAGAGAGCTGATGGCAGGGAAAATACCTTGCATATTAAATATGCAATTTCTAGATGTAATCCTTCTGTTGATGCTGATCTCATATCTAACACTCCCCCCCACACACACACACTTTGTCCCTTTGGGGTCTTGTCCATTCGGGAGTGGAACACTACATCACCCAGCCCCATGGCAAAATTTGTTTTTTGAGCTCATGGTAGCCTCACAAGCCCGCCTCTCTGCTCTGAAAAGAAAATATATGCGTTTAGAATCACATATGATTATGCTGTAATTTGAAAGGAAATTCTTAGCTTCTAGAGGTAATTAAAAAACAGTATATACATTGAACAACTCCTTAATACTATTCAGCTACCAAAACAAGTTGCAATAATCCAGTTGAGCTTAAAGAATAAACAATTTGGCCTCAGTTTCCCAAGGAAATGAAACAAGTGATTGATCTGCAAAAGTTGCAGCATTGCTTCCCCTCTTTACTCCCTTCTTCCCAGATGGCTCCCTGACGTCACCCGACCCACACAAAAACTCATTGGACATATGCTGAATGCAGCTAAATGTTTGATTGCAGCTCACTGGAAAAATACTGCCCCCCCCTCGCTCTCAGCTACCATTAGCAAAATTTGGTCAATTTACAGAATGGAAAGCATTACAGCTGTTCTTAAAGATAAACCAGAAAATTTCCAAAATACACGGTCTCCATGGACGAACCATTTCAATGCTGAACCCCCATTAACAACCATCTGATGCTCACCCGCTCCCATAAACTATGAATATTGGAGACTTGGAACGTCTTACACTTTTAAATGGTAGTCATAGACAGTTTGATTATACCTCCTTATTGCCAAGTATGTCACTATTTTTCCTCTTCGCCATCTGATACAGAGCATAATGGGTGATAAACTCTTCTTCCCCCCCCTCTTTTTCTTCCCCAAATCCCCCTTCCCCCATTGTTTGTCTTCCCCGTTCCCCCCAGAACAACAAAAATAAGAAAAACAACATTTTCGCTTCTTTACAGTAGCATGCTAATTTACTATGTACTGTTGTGGGTTTTCTTTAATATGCATTTCTGTTACTTAAAGTGAAATGTTTCACATATATGTTATATGATGTCTCACTTTCACACTTATGTTGTTTTGAAAAACTTTAATAAAAATTTACCTTTCAAAAAAAAAAAAGTTGCAGCATTGCAAAACCTTCAAACTTTAGTAACATTATTTTTGCACACACATTCGAAAACTGATTTACAACATTTATGAAGAAATCAACAAGCATGTAACTTATAAGAACAAAATCTAGGGTTAAAAGCAAACGGCTCTTCAGTCACTAAGGGTATGTGGAGACATCCAACAGGTAAACCAATAGTTTTCCAAATGGCTTGACCCACATTTAGCTCACATGTCACATGGTTTTGGACATATCAACAAAAGGAAAACGTAAATGAGCATTGGTTTGCTCCTGAGGTTTAGTGGATCAAGGATACACCTTACAATACACTATTTTTCAAAGTATAAAGCAGTTAAGCATGTAAAATCTGACTTATCAATATTTCCCAACCCTTGAGGTTCATCTATTAGAGTATTATAAGAGACTACTGCAGATGAATTTTTATTACTCCAGGCTGCTAAAGTCTGCCCGGTCACAAGGCCTAGAAGAACTCACAAACTGCATCTTGGAGCTTTTGTCCTCATCACAGTAGAACAGAGTAAGAGCTTGTTTGAGCCCAGGTAGAAAGGACTGTTCCAGGTGTTGCAAATGACTGTTCAACAGTAAATTGTCAAGGGAAGTCTGGAGTATGGATACATGTCTATCACTCCAAGCAAATAAAAACACAGGCCTCTCATGCTCAAAATGTTTTGACTGAATGTTTTTCAAACTCTTCCCTTCTGGAACAGTTCCTACGGATACGACGGAACTGGCCTTTCGGGATGTTGGTTTTCCAAGGTGTATAATGATCACTCCCAAAGTGTAGATAACTACATGTATCCACATCTTTGGAGTAATTTTCAGGAATGACAAATCCTTGATCTATTCTTAAGGAAATGTCCAGATAGTTAATCTGATGAGAATGATAGTCATTGGTAAATTGTAGACCAAATGTATTGGTATTCAAATGATTTGTAAAATCTGAGATGGATTGTAAGTCCCCGTCCCATATAAAAAATAGATTGTCAATATAACGTCTGTATAAATCTACAGCCCAGCACGGATATTTTCTCTCTGCACAAAGCGCTCATGAGCGGGACAGTTCAATTTTTGTGAGATCCGCAAGCTGCAGGGACCAGCAGGTGATATTCAACACGCTGACCGTCTTGAGCTTTTAATTATGAATGAATATATCATTGGTACACATTAAACTGTGCTAATTTATATCAGTAAAAGGAGAGTGAATGAATATAATATTTCTTTTTTCTACACTGTCCGGAACAAAGTTGAAACTATTTGGGGAATTTGACATACGAACCCCCGCTCCACGGGCTGGAGCTGAAAGAGACTGTGTTTCTGTATATGAGTTCCGAGATGGTAGATCTCTCTGATGCACAAATGTGACCATTGTTGATTTCAATCTATTTATTAGATTTGTTTATCTAAACATATACCTATTCATTGCTAATGCCAATATTTGATCTTCAATTAGTATGCTTATAGCTTTCTTTGAAGATTGTATGCTATTTGAATTTATAACGTGTTTTTTTGTCCCAAAAATATGCATGGCCTAATTGATATATTTATGTTTTTATATTTATTTATTTGTGTGGAATAAATTGTTTTAAATGTTTATCAAGCACCCATTATTTTTCTATATATCTTTTGATTTCATATAGGTTGGATACCTATTTGTGGTGCAGCTGATATACATCTTTAGGTCTTAACTAGCGCCCAATTTGTTTGTATGTGTATAACATCAAGCACCTTGCCATGCAGTCTCCATTTGCAAACATTTGTGTCGTTCTGAGGAGCTCAGTGACTTCAAGCATGGTACTGTGATAGGATGCCCCCTTTGCAATAAGACGGTGTGTGAAATTTCATCCCTGTTGGATATTCCACCGTCAACTGTAAATAATATAATTAAAAAGTGGAAGCGTTTAGGAACAGCCACTGAGCCACGAAGAGGAAGACCACATAAAATCACAGACGACTTTTAAGTTGCTGATTCCATAGCTGAAGAGTTCTAAACTTCCACTGGCATTAATGTAAGCACAAAAACTGTGCGACGGGAGCTTAATGGAATGGGTTTTAATGGCCGAGCAGCTGCATGCAAGAAACACATCACCAAAACCAATGCCAAGCATCGGATGGAGTGGTATAAAGCCCACCGACACTGGATTGTGGAGCAGTGGAAATGTGTTCTGTAGAGTGATGAATCACGCTTCTCTGTTTGGCAGTCAGATGGGCGAGTCAGGGTTTGGTGGATGCTGGGAGAACGTTACCTGCCTGACTGCATTATGCCAATTGTGAAGTTTGGTGGAAGAGGGATAATGGCATGTGGCTGTTTTTCAGGGTGTGGGCTAGGCCCCTTATCTCCAGTGAGGGGCAATCTTAGTGCTTCAGCATGCCAAGTCATTTTGGACAATCCTCTGCGTCCAACTTTGTGGCAAAAGTTTGGGGAAGGCCCTTTTTATTCCAACATGACTGCGTCCCAGTGCACAAAGCAAGGATTACAAAGACATGGTTTGATGAGTTTGGTGTGTGACTGAGGAGCAGACATACAGATGTGCTGGTTATGCTGTTTTTCGGAGAGAGACCGTGATGACTAATATGCTGGTTACTGTTATGTATTTGCCCTCATTCAAGATGGCCGGGACTGTCTCATGAAGTTTCCATCTTGGATCTCATTTCCTGTTTGGGCCTAAAAAAGGCACTTCCTGTTAAGAAGTCTTTGTTCGAGTATTGTGTTTGTGTCTGAACCAGATGCTTCCACAGAACCTTGCTCCCTTGTGATTTGGAATACAATTCTTGATACTTCTACAAGACCTTTATCTTGCTGATACTTTGGACATTTCTTGTCGGACTCTGGAGAATTACTTATATATCAAAATAAATCCTGTTTATTTCAGAAGTACTTGGCTATTGGGCTCCGTTTTCTGAGAAGCAGTTATACAGATAAGCTGATTTCCTGTCTCTAAACAGGACAAATCTATACAGACAAGCAATATTTTATTTTTCTGGTGTGTATACATATGGTGATGGGCTATCACTAGCGCACACTAGTTCTCTGACCTCTGTTTTTCTGTCCTTTTTTTATGCATACAAGACTGGACTTATACTCATGGTCCTAGAGGACTATCCAGAAGCTTGAAATACTAATATATCTTGGACTATATATATATACCCGCTGAACTTTGGTTTATTCATCCAAACATTATCACACCATTGTGCGCCTATTCCTGTGTTTTACACACTCTCTCTCTCTCTCTCATCATTTATTTATGTAGCGCCAGAAAATTCTGTTACGCTTTACAATTGGTAACAAACATTAATAAACCAATACTGGGTAATACATACAGACAGAGAGGTAAGAGAACCCTCCTCACAAGCTTACAATCTATGGGACAATGGGAGTTTGAAACACAAGGGCATGTGCTACATCATATTGCACACTGGACCAGCTAGAACGAAAAGGTAAAAGTACTGAGTGGGCTTTGTGTGTACCAATGTTGGTCAGAGGGTTGTTGTCTTGTGTTAGCTGTGTAGATTGTGGTAATAGGGGAGATTAAGATGGTGGTTGAGGAATATTATAAGCTTGTCTGAAGAAGTGGGTTTTCAGAGAACGCTTGTAGGTCTGGAGACTAGAGGAAAGTCTTGCTGTGCGAGGGACGGAATTCCACAAAGTGGATGCAGTTCGAAAAAAGTCCTGTAACCGAGAATGGGAGGATGTGATGAGAGTGGAAGAAGAAGACGCAGATCTTGTGCAGAACGGAGGTGTCGAGTAGGGAGATATTTTGAGACAAGTGAGGAAATGTATGTCGGTGCAATTTTGTTGACGGCCTTGTATGTTAGTAGAAAATATTTATATTGGATTCATTGAAATACATACACACATATATATATATATATATATATATATATATATATATATATATATATATATATATATATATATATATAATGTGTATGCGCCATGGTCTTCCTGAGTTACTGCCCAGAAATGCACATATTTTAATCATCCACTGTCCTGCTGTAGACTGTAACCTCTCAGCTGTAGTCTGCAGAGATCAGACTGTATGCCGACGAGGGATTGTTTTCCTGTTATGAATTTCTGGCAACGCATTGGATAGTTTTCCACTGGAATGTTCCCTGCAAGCATGACTAAATTTAACTCGCTCACAGTGATAGCTAAAATAGCAAGCACAAGTTCATCAGCCGTTATCGTTAGGGGTTTGTAGAACGCGACAGTGCAAAGTGGATAGTTTACTTAAGAAATGAAAAAGGGAACATCATTTTGGACCTGATTTTCCTAGAATACAGACAAAGACTCCAGCTGAATAAAAAAATGGAGTTTGAAACTGAGCATTTTTCCAAATAAGGAGTGGAAAATCTCCTTAACAGGGATCTCAGAAGACAATGAATAATACTAAAAATGTATGGAGGAGGTTTCTCTTAAAATCAGGTTGGGTTTCAGCAGAGATAAAGTCACCCAAACTATTATATTAACAATCATGTACTATAGTTATAATTTATGTATTTTTGTATTGACTGCTTTTTAATTGCTATATATTATGATGAATTATTCCATATATGTTTAAATTCAATTTTAAATGCTAATGAAGTCAAAGTCATTAACATATAGCACAATATAATCAGTTCTTATTAGTATATATTATATGGCATTATAGTATAATCTGTTTTTTTCACAATTGTAAAAAAAAAATATTCTAAAACAACTTAATCATTACATAATTGGCAGAATAACAGAATTCAATCGTTACACAAATGTATTTTTCTTTTTTTTATATAGTGTTAGCTCATTTTACAAAATGCAACTTATATCAAGCTTTCAGCAAGATAAGAATCGATTTAGTTACTGCAAAGTAATGTTCTGTACGGCTGCAACTCTGTAAAACAAAAATAACATCCAAGCAGGGAAGTTACTTACTTGTATCTATCAGTGATGACAGGATGATGGTGGATAGAAGAAGATAGGATTCCATTATTACTAGTGAATTATACCAGGAGATGCATCCACAACAACAGTCTTTTCTTTAATAACTGTGTGCAAGGGCGTTGGCTTCTTGATAGAATGCAATTAGACCAGAGGTGACGTGGTTAAGGACCAGCACTGTGCATGATTTCCTTTGCTTGTCTAACCTCAATATTTCCGCTAAGCTGGAAGAAATTTTAAATAACTGTAAGAAATAAAACACTAAGTAGCTGTGCTGGAGTGCAGTCTGCAGTGCAAAATCAGAAAAGGAACAATGTATAAATGAATTAATTTAAAAATACAGTACACAGTAATACCGATCTTTAGACAATCTTTAGACATTTTCTTAAAAAAATATATATAGATAGATATGTTTTTTGCATGTAAGGCATTTCAACTGTATCGTTTTGTAAACTAGGGGCTAGATTTACTAAGCTGCGGGTTTGAAAAAGTGGGGATGTTGCCTATAGCAACCAATCAGGTTATAGCTTTCATTTATTTAGTACCTTCTACAAAGTGACAGCTAGAATCTGATTGGTTGCTATAGGCAACATCCCCACTTTTTGAAACCCGCAGCTTAGTAAATCTAGCCCTAGAAGTTTTTGTTGAAAATATAAATTATAACACAGTAGGAGATTAGATTTAACACAAAAGGCATATTGATGGTACACACATTATAACTGCTTCTTTAAGAGAGGATATTTGAGAAGCGAACTACGTCAATGTAGACACGTTTTGAGTGATGGGATTAGTGGCTAGCAGCTGATGTTGTTATGGGTACTAGCGTAGATAAAACAGTATGAGTTCAAGTGGTAACAATTATTTAGAAAGTAAAAAGAAGAGAAGGTAAATGAGGGTAACTGACAAATAGGGGGAGGGGGTTTGAAAAGAGGTGGGACAAAGTCGGGAAGATAGCACAATAGTATCCAAGGGAAGACGGCTATTGGGATGTCATGCAGTAAGGTCTCTGTGAGCGCCATGGGACCGGATCCAGGAATTTCAAGCGTATATATCCTTTATTTTGTTTTGTATTTTTTTATTATTAAATGTTTTGCCAGAAAAAATACATTGAGATTTACCTCTTATTTTTAAGGATGTCCTGGTTATGTCATATGTAGGTTTTCTGCTCACGGGAAAAAAAAGCAAATTATGCCTTATTATTACAGCTGAGATAAATTGAAATGTTGATTTTATTTTGGTTAAATGGGTGTGTTGGTGTTCCACATCTTTGCCACACAATATTAATTGGCCAGGCTGCTACGTACAGCCGGGCGGAATGCTGGTTTTGGGAACATTTTGGTCTTCTGTGTCAGGATTTCTAGAAAGTGGTTTCCAAGCCATGCAGCCAATGGGCATGACCAGCATGCATGGGGGCGTGGCTATAATTTTAGTCAGTGCTGGGCTGCTCTCCAACTCTTCCTATCCCCATCATATACAAGGGCAATTCCTATCCCCATCATATGCACAGGGCAAGCCACCTCAAGAATGCAGTGCCCCAGGCTGGGAGGGGGGTTTCCAGGCACCAGAAACCCCCATCTGGGTATGCCCCTGTGTGTCAATGCTAACCAGGGATCTTAACTATATTTTTGCAGAATTTGACATCCATAATGGAGATTTATCTAATGGCAATCATAGGTAACCTAACTTAAATATTGAGGAGTAAAAATGTGAACCATATATCAGCCTTATTGGAAAAAATAAATATTCTTGAATATATCTTAAAATGCACAATTAGTATAAAAGTATAAAAAATATTTTTTTGACAAAGCGCAGCAAGAAAACTCAGGATAGGAAGTGCAGGCATTTTAGAAGATAGTCTAAAATTAAGAAAAACAGACAACCACAGACCTGTCTCTGTGACTGCAATGTAGGGACAGTAAGAGGTGCAAAACAATGAATCCAGGCTTCACCCTGCCCTGGCAGGGGCGTCACTGTGCATGCTCTAAAGTCATGCGTGTGCCAGCCCTGAGCATGCACTGGACCCATGCATGCTCAAAAGAGGCCTCTGCTTGTTAGAGAGCAGAGCATGTACTATGTGTAGGGATGCATAATGCTGGAGGTGTATAATTAGATTATAGAAGTACCATTTGAGCAGAAATATCTTTGATTAGCATTTCATGAATAACCACACCGATATGATTTCCTATTAAATGTTTTGCTAATGCTTTGTCTTGAAAGGAATATATTGCGCTGACTATGGTTCCGTGATATTCTTCTCATAGACCTTAAGTTAGGAGGTGGTTCTAAGTACCCATGTGTCCATCATTTTTGGCAAGCCACTCAGAAGGGACAGTGAAGGACAGATGAGGCACACGTTAGGAAATTGGGATAGATATGTGGCTGTCAGGAATTATATTACATGTAAAGCCAGAGATCTGTGAAAGTATAGAATTCTTTATTACACTTGAAAACATACAAGAATCAATAATGGTTGGGAGTAGGCTGGAGACCTGGTTTAAATACTGAGGATTGCACACATTTCTATGGTACTAGGGACTCAGGAAAGAAGGACCAGGATACCAGTAACTCAGGATATCAGGATCAGGATACCAGGAACTCAGGATAGAAGGAACAGAGTCAGGAATGCATCACAGGAATTGTAAGTGTGTGACAGTATAAGCTCACCAATTATCTCACTATGATTTCAACAGGTGCAACTTGTTAACTGCTGGGTATGGGACAGAATTAATTAACTACTGCATAGCTGAAACAGCAGAAATGGAAATTACAGCATAACCTCTGGCTGGAGTATTGTATTGCAACAACAAAGTCCTTTCAGAAGGGATCAGAGGGTTCAGAGGTGACAAAGAACTGGATGACACCAGAACATTATTTAGTGTAGGCTCACCAGGCAAGCACCTGAAATGTTCAAAGAATCTTCTCCTCTGGAAGGAAAGACGTAGACCTACACAGTAAGGGGTCTATGCATTAATATAATGCTGTGCCAGTAAATTTGCATAGTTGCAAATTGCAGCAATGCAAATTTAAGCACCACTGAAATGTACCATTCCAGGGCTACTCTGGGAGACGCGGCGGAGTGACCCCTCCGGTGTGATCTGTTTTTCCTATTTACCGGCAGCCTAGCGCTACTGATGAAACAAGGAAGTGCTATATCCATGTACATAGCACTTCCACAGTAAGGGATCCTAATTCCCTCACTCTTAAAGATTTACACATCACAAGAAACTCTTGATGGAGCCCCCTGACAATTGAGCCAGAACAAAGTAAAGAACAAGGGCCTGGTAGACAGCATCTTTAGACTTTAAAAGGAATGAATCACCTTGGCAGGTGAATTGAAAGTGATCCAAGCACAGCTACAACTAAGGGGGAGAATCTAATTGCAACAATACAATCCTCCATATTAATTTCTTGAGTATTGTACTTTCTTGTTTTAAAAGTGTATACTAAACCATTGACAGCGCTGTGGAATTAGTGGCGCTATATAAATTAAATGAATGATGATGATGATTGAGTGGAGGAAGCAGACAGACAAAAATAAGTATAATAATGCCCTACAGGAAGTCAGTTGGAGATTAAATTGATCCAAATACCTGGTTTATTGATTAATGCAAACATTGAAACAACCATTAGCAAAGAAATCTAGATAATAACTGGAAAATAAAAGATCTGAAGATGAAAGTGAGGATGATTTAGATCCTTCATATTGGGACCGGTTAAGGGAAAACTTTATTCGGTGGAGGAGGAGGGAAAAAAACGATCTTCCTGTTTGCCGAGATTTTTCCTTTATTTTGTGTTAAAGAGAAACAGACAAACTTAGCTCTGAAATACATGTTTTCTTTTACTGCATTTAGTGCTGTTGGAGAACCCAAGCTTTCCATTTGAATTGGGATTTACTATTCTATTTTTGAGCAGAGAGAGAAAACATTTTTATTTTACATAACGGCTAAAGTTATTGTCAAAGTTATTGTAAAAAGAAATCGTGACGACACTATGGCCAGATACTGAAAGCCGTAGGCTAAGGAAGGCATTTGCATTTTCACCGGATGTTGTCAGAGCAGAGTGTGACATCAGATGTAGGTTCCAATCATTACGGGGCAGCACAGTGGCCTAAGCCAAAAGTTGTACCTGTTTCTCCTAAAATACTGCTCAGTTTAACCTTATTTTGTCTAAATTATTCACGTTCGCGTGAAAGTACGTGTACCCACTCTGCAAGGCACACCATTCGTTTGCTCAACTCTTTCTCACAGCTGGGGCAAACTTTTGCTCCCAGATATAAGTTGCATTTTCCCCTCCCGATCTATATGCTTTGCATAGGGCAGCACGGTGGCTAAGTGGTCAGCACTTCTGCCTCACAGCACTGGGGTCATGAGTATGATTCCCGCCCATTGACCTATCTGTGTTGAGTTTGTATGCTCTCCCTGTGTTTGCGTGGGTTTCCTCCAGATGCTCTGGTTTCCTCCCATACTAAAAAAAACATACTGGTAGGTTAATTGGCTGCTATCAAATTGACCCTAGTCTCTGTGTGTGTGTGTGTGTGTGTGTGTGTGTGTGTATGTTAGGGAATTTAGACTGGAAGCTCCAATGGGGCAGGGACTGATGTGAGTGAGTTATCTATACAGCAATGCGGAATTAGTGGTGCTATATAAATAGCTGATGATGATATTGTTTGTCTGAAAATACAAAGTGCATTTTAAAAATGAATATTGACGTGGTTTAATTGGTGTTGTCACATATGATATGCTTAGGTGTCCACTAGACTCTTATGCAGGTTATACACATTACTGGGTTCCAATAGATAATTTGCAGAGCCCACATAGCCGGCTTACGTTATCGAACACCCAGATATCACAGTTAATAATTATGTTGACAGAGTGGTCCAGGGGGCAGATGCCACTGGATTATATGGCTACCCAGTACACATTGTTTTAACCATGTACAAATCTAGGCCATGACAACAGACAGATCCACTTTTCATTTTTGTTGAAATGCTAGAAAATGTACGGTGACAGTTTAACTGACAATGAAATACCAAATTATATAAGGATAGTAAGATGTAATCAGATGGTGGGAGGATGTTGTATGTTCTTACCACAATGGCTGGACCTATAGTGAAGTTGACTCGCATGACTATGGGTCTCATGGAGCTGTACACCTTACTTGACATATTAATCCTTTAAAAATGTACACTTTGAACTTTAGGAAACACTGTGTTCAAATTCAAGTCTTACTGCCTTTAAAATAATGCAAAAGGGAGGAGTAAACCTTTGTTTTACGGAATGTCAGTTGATTGGCCTTAGTAGTTGACACAAACTGAATTTATTGACAAAAGGAGGTTTGAATGGTTTATTATTTTTATATTTTTGTCTACGTGTCAAGGCTCTTCCTCTTACTAGTAATACAGCCGTAACAACGGATCAGTTGCTGTGTTTTGCCAAATGATTGTATTCTATAATAGTCGCCATTTCATAGGAATGGTCTGTGTGATATTACAAAGATGTCATAGAAGGGGGATCTTTGTTTAGGCCCCCTCAGTAGCTAAAGCATAGTAAATACCATCTGTACTACATTATGTATCACTGAGATAGTAAATAGACCCCTTAGCCTTAGATAATAGAGAATTGCAGCACGGTGGCTCAGTGGTTAGCACTTCTGCCTCACAGCACTGGGTTCATGAGTTTGATTCCCGACCACGGCCTTATGTGTGTGGCGTTTGTATGCTCTTCCCGTGTTTGTGTGGGTTTCCTCCGGGTGCTCCGGTTTACTCCCACACTCCAAAAACATACTAGTAGGTTAATTGGTTGCTACCTAATTGACCCTAGTCTCTTTCTGTCTGTCTGTCTGTGTGTGTATATTAGGGGATTTAGACTGTAAGCTCCAATGGGGCAGGGACTGATGTGAATGAGTTCTCTGTACAGCGCTGCGGAATTAGTGGCGCTATATAAATAAATAGATGATGATGATGGAGTAATTTCTTTAGTAACTCCTGAGAATTGTGTGAACATGGGAAGGCTACATTTTGGACAAAAACAAATGTTTTTCTTGATACATTCAACCTCTTTTCAGTGTATAAACTTGACCCACTGATTGACGGACAGATGGGTGAGAAAGCCAAATGGATTTCGTATTATATTCAAACAATTTAGCAAGTAAGAGTCATTAGGTAAGAAAAACATTAGTAAATGGTGAAAAATGGTAAATAACACGATGGAATGAGTAAGTGTATTACAATATTTCATTACATTTTCATCCCACTTCTCACATTAATTTGTTACTTATAGTTGTCCTATTTATTTAGCTCACCAGCACCAGTATGTTTTTTTGGGCTGTGTGAGGAAACCGGAGCACGCCAACGAAGCACGCAGTCATGGGAAGACCATATAAAGTCCAGATATTAATATAACCCATTGTCCCAGCTCCTCAAGGCAGCAATGCTATTTTAGTGTGTAGACAATTTAATTAAATGGTTTACAAATGGGTCACAATTGTGTCTTGCACTTGTAAACTTCAACAACACTTGTCACCTACAGACAATAGAGGTTTATATTGTGTGGAACAAAGCCGGATGCCCAATCTGTCAATCTGTAACAAGCATGATGGGAAAGGTTATACAATATAAGTGTTTGAATAAAAAGTTAAATGGATATTTCTTAGTTAAATACATTTGCAAATTTACAGTATATTTTAAGAAATTGATTACTTACAAGGTTCTTCTACCATTGGGATGGTCACGAGAATTGCAGCCTTTAATTCTCTAGGAGCCAGTGTCTCTAGAGCTGAGATGCTCAAATTATTTGAACTAGCTTGGGAATCGAATTTGGCCAATTCAAGGGCTTCAAACTTCACAATATGATCATTGTTTTTGGTCCTAGTCGATTTGATTTTGAACTTTGCGCTCGCAGCTCACAATTAAAACAAAGTTCATCGAACGAAAACTTTTTTATGCTTAAATAGCAACATTTTATAGCTTTAAATATTATTGTGTTCAAATTCCACATTAGCATTCATCAATCACATGAAAACCATTAAGAATACTATTCAATGTAGCCATTTAAACTGATTGAAGCTTGTACATAATCAATCCAGTTGTGAACATAGTTGAATTTGTTCACCTTGCTCAAATTTATCTACATTTTTTAATTTTGGCCTGGGAACCACTGTGATACAAATGTAAGTATCCCTAATCATGGACACAGAATATGGCCATTAAGTAATGGTCCTAGTGTATTGCAGTCAGTATTGATTCAGGTCAGAAAATGGCTGCCTCCACAGCAGATGACAGGTGCATTTAAAATTCTGTCATGCTATGGTAATAATTTCAAATACACCTGTGAATCTATAACAATATCATATTTGCCGTCTAACTTTGGAATAATATATATAGTGGAAGCAGCCAAATCCATACCTTCTTGCGAGGGTCTCTGGTGAAGACCAGCCGCTTCATTAGACTCTGCGCCTCTGGTAAGAGTAGCACCAAATTTGGCAGATCAGTGTTAGAAAATCCAAGACACCCGTGACAAATTTAGTGTGAAGTGCAAGAGATGAAAATGCACACACTAAATTTGACATTTTAGACAAGATGCATTATCGAGAGTGAAGAGGCATTTACAATCAGATCATTAGATGGACTAAGGCATCAGTAGATATTTATAGTATTTTAGATTTTGTTGACCCTTTCTGATAATTACACATTTGTGGTTTAATAGTAATAATATTGCACAAAAGTGAATTACAGATTTAATTGTCATTCTTTGTGATTATTTGCATGTTGGAAATATATATTGGACACATAAACAAGATTTCATACACAATCATTTTACTATCAGTCAGCAGAGTTCAGAGGTGAACTTGAAAAAGAGGCTGGTAGTAAGAGCCAACAGGAAGAAACTGTTGTTGAGTCCGTCACTTTCATCTGTACATGTAAAATTGTATCTCAGTCTTGTCGTAGTTGACATTAGGTCGGCATCAGTTATATCACACATTTCTTTTCGGGTACAGCCCCGCAGAGCCACTGCATAATAGTGTTTTCCTGTGTAGAGAACAAAATGTAATTAACTAGGGACAGCTCTCCTGAGAAATAGGGCTTTGTTCGAGTAGCATTTTGGAAGATATATTTTGTTATGTGATTTTGTTTTGTTTTTTGTTTTTTTGTTTTTATTTAAACAAAATTTTTATTGAAACTTTTTACATTATTAAAAAAAACCCTTAAGAACATTAAACTACAGCTACACCCACACAGGGGTAGTTAACAGTGTCATAAAATCAGGCTTACAATATTTAAGCATAATGTAAATCAGAAAATATTAGTGATTAAACAAGCAATATAAGAATAAAGAAAACATTTAAATATTTTTTCTTTTTTTTTGTGAAGTGTCCTTAGTCACAAAAGTGGTCTTTATCATTTCAAAATAAGAATATATATCTAGAATGTCCAAATATTAAAATACTAGGGGCTAGGCGTCTGTCCCGGGCATAGTCCCATCCATCCCCGCAGTCCCTCCATAACTTAAGGAGAAATCCTCCACTGATACCAAATTTTACTTTCTACTAGTCAAGTTATGACTACTATACATAAACCGTTTGTGTCCTACAAGATCAATCCAGTCCTTCAGCCATCCATTTTTCTAAGAATGATCACTTTTGTTAACATAAATAGGATATTGACATGTAACCTCATGAATCTATGTATGTTCTTATTAAGACCCAAGCCGAACAAACACAATCTCGGATTTATGGAGAATATTCCCACATCCCACATTTGTTTTTTTATGTGATTTAGTCTGTTACTGTATGTAGGGAAAGAATAAAATACATTTTGTATTTTTCAAGATTATGTGTTCGGATTTAATGCCATCTGTTTAAAATGTCAGGCCAAATATCGAAGCGGTTGGCAAGCAACAAAAGATTTTGTTGTATAAAAACAGTATTTTTAACAAACTCGCTAATTAAATAATCTCATATGGTTTAAATTTGACTAATTGCAGAATAGTGATGTTTAATGCCTGTACAATACTGTGCCACCTGTATACTTTGCTGAGGTGAGGAAACTGTTTAATTCTTTAAAATACAATGTCGGGGCCTTAACAATTCTCTGGAGTATTCCGATGTGCTTTGGGATAAGTTTTGCCTATATTATACACAATAGAATACTAGGGGATCAATTGGTCTCTTTCTAAGACATGGGGCTAGATTTACTAAGCTGCGGGTTTGAAAAAGTGGGGATGTTGCCTATAGCAACCAATCAGATTCTAGCTGTCATTTTGTAGAAGCTACTAAATAAATGAAAGCTAAAATCTGATTGGTTGCTATAGGCAACATCCCCACTTTTTCAAACCCGCAGCTTAGTAAATCTAGCCCCTGGAATAAGAATATATGAGTAGAAGAGAGTTGGAGGTGAACAGAGAATTTTCTGCAAATGCAACTTCTATGCAGTCTGCAAACACAAGCACTTAAACAGGTGTAAAACATTCATTTTACCTAAAAAGCCTTAAATGAAATAAGTAAGGGCCATATTCATTTCATTTGTTACGTTTATACATTTTAATGATTAATTTACCTTGCTTAATAATTGCCTATAAATGTGCTTTCACGTATAAAAAAGGCATCTATTTGTAATAAATAAAATAATGACTGGTACCAACTACTATAAGAGGAATCCTCCAGTGCCAACATCTCTGTCCCCATCATTGTCTTTTGGACAGAAGAGGGCAGTGAAAAAGCCCAAGGTGAAGATGGCTGTCAGTGCAAAACTATGTTTCTCCAGCAGGGCTTTAAATTTAAGCCCTGCTCAGAAAGCATGAATGTGGTAGGTGGTACATATTAGGCAGGGTGAACTTATGTAAAAGTAATTTAAATTTAGGTTTACTTGCACTTCAAGAACTACGTGAAAGACTTTACCTGTTGTTAATGTAGAACGAAAGATACATTTTGTCTCGTCCCCGGTGCAGCTCATGTAAATGTTACAATCACAGGTTTTGATGTTCGAAGCATAGCAGGATTTACAGGTAAGTCCATTGGCTTTGATTTTATCATCTTTTGTAGGCTTATCAGGGGGTACTTATAATAGAGAAGAAATACATACTAATCAGAGGCAGAAAAAAAAATATGGTTAGATTTAGTTTAATCAAGAGAAGCACGCACACAACTAAATAAAATAATGTTAATTGTTGAACAAGGTGTCAGCTGACCAAAAGCAGCCAATGAAGTATTTGCTATCATTAGTCTTCCTTGCATTACACTGATGAAAGCTAAAATTTGATTGGCTGTCATAGATTACTTCCGCTTAGTGCTGTTTCTTCTATTTTATTTAATATTTGAAGAATACTGTGCCTATATACATCATTGGCAACGTGAACCATTTGCCTAGATTTAGTCTGTAAGCATGGCAACACATCCTGGGATAATTTAATTTTTAAGGGATAATCTATAACAGATGGATTAGTGCAACAGTGATAAAAAGTAGACATGTCTTGTAAAAATACAAATAAATAGCGGAAGAACGATCTTCAATTTCCAATTTTTCAATTGCACTATTAAATAATGAGTAAAGTATACAATGTTATTTTGCTCCAATAAAGTTCTTACTAATCTTTAAGCTAGGCACTAGCCATCATTTAACTAGTAAATAAAAGGGCATTTATGCAAAAATACGCTCCCACAGCAAATTATATAAAATGGCTTTTTTTGTCATGCACCAATTTTTGTGCATCTTTTGATGGTATGAGCTGGTCAGATAGGAGGAATTCCTAGCTAAATCTTGGCTTGGCCGGTTCCCATGTGTTGTCCTAGAATTCCAAACAGATGTTTTTTTTTTGTACGGGTAAGCATATTTGCAGTATATGCACACAAATAATTGTGTAATAAAAAGATTCAAATGCACAAAAGTAGAACATAAAATAAAGACATAGTGACTTAGAGTTGCATGCAAAGGCATTTGCGTGTTATAACTTTGCATTTTGCTTAAAATATGTTGCACTACGGATGCACACAATTTAGAGTTATACTCATCTTGCACCTGCAGCCCCTCGCTCTTGAAGAGGTGTATCCGGGCTGTTCACGTGGGAGTGCAGGACATATCCTAGATCAACTTTAAATTTCATTGTAAAAATAAAGCTATCAAGTATATGCGTCTAGATTAAGAAAACAGCCACTATTTAACTTATGTGCAAAATAATAAACTAAGTTGCACCCCTTGCATTGTAACATGGTTTATCCCGGAAAACATTTACTCCTTTTTTTGCCTTACTTTCCTTAATGACTCAGGCCCTTGGTTCTTTAGTGCCAAGATCCCATACACATTCATCATATATTCAAAAAATTGCAGGTGAATATCTATGCCGGCCATTGTTTCACTGAATAAGGCAACAACTCAGTATCCTAATCTAGGGTTGGACTGCTCTGTCAGTTCTTCTTGCATAAGAATGGTAGGTTGTGGCACCTTCAGTAAATTCTTCATTACTCAGGCCCTCTTTTTCAGTAGCATTTGGGCCCCAAGCAGCCAAAAACTCCATAAGTGAGGTAGCCAAGTCATTAGACATAGAACTCCAGGTAGATCCTTGTTTCATAAACTCTCAACTGGGTCCTTCAACTTCTACTTTTTCATCCATTTCTTCTCTGCCCATCTTATAAGGATCAGGCTAATGAGCCCATTCAGCTTGATGTTAGATCAGGCTCTCTTGGGTATCAATAAGGTGAAACTTAACTCAAAAACCGGTCCTTATGTAGATAAATTAGATAGATAAATTACTTCAAGATATCATGTTATACTCAGACATAGCTATCTTCAAATGTGCAGCTCACATCTCTCTTATACCCCGTTCACACTGCGTCACAAACCCGGGTTACTGCCAGGGGGAGCCCCAACGGTAAAGGCTCAGTGTGAACGGGTCCTGGGTCTTTTGAAGGGTTATTCTCTGGTCCGACCCGGGTGGCCTCCAGTCTGAACGGTGATACCCGGGTCTCACCGAAAGCTATTGAAAAGTTTAAAAAGCAAAAAACAAGAAAATATCACAAGAGGAGCCAATCAAAGCTCCTCTTGAGACCCAAGCAGACCCGTGTTCAGTGTGAACACAGCCTACCAGGGAAGTTGCCGGGGTGTCCTCCACTGTCGCCCAGCAATATCCCAGGTTCATAAACCCAGGATATTGTTAGGGCGGCAGTGTGAAAGTGGTATTGATGATGGTGTATCCTGAGGAAATGCTTTGGTAGATTATTCTGCTAATACAGCAATCCTTTCTAGAATACTGCAAAATAACACATACTTTGTGTCACGAGCCGCGGCGGTACTCACAGCCGCCGCGGCTCGCTTCCTGTAGGTCCCAACGTCCCGGCCGTCACCATGACGACCGGGACGTCATTTCCTTCCAACTCCCGACCGTTGCCAAGGCAACGGTCGGACGCTTCCTCAGCGCCGTGTCCTGGCAGCCAGGCGCGCATGCGCTCTAGGGACAATCAGGCAGATTTAGCCTGTGGCTGAATTAGCAGGCATTAGCCTGCAGGTGTGGATTTCAGTGCTAAGCCCTGATTGGTCTTGCTAGGTGCTGGCAATTAGCCTACAAGTGTGGCCTTGTCTAGGGGCAGGTTCTGATTGGTTATGGGTTGTATTTAAGGCAATGAGGTCTGCTGCCTCATTGCCGGTTATAGCTTCTGTGCTCCAGTCTGCGGACCTGCTTGCTCCAGTTCCTGTTCCTGTATCTACGTTTTGACTTCCCGTGTATGACCCTTGGCTTCGTATTTGACTTTGCTTGTGTTTCCTGTGACCCTGATCCTTGGCTCGTTTACCCGTTCTGCTACTTTGCCTGTGACCTCTGACCTCAGCTTGCTCATCGTTTCTGTTACCTGCTGCCTACCTTTTGACCTCTGCGTGGACCTGACTCTTCTTGCCTGGGTTCTCCCCAGCCGGTACACACTTCACGACCCTCTGTCAGTCTGCAGCCCAGTCTGTCCCCACCATCAGGGGCTCCAGTGAACACCTGACTGGCAGAGTAGACTCCGGGTTGTGTTGTGCCGGCTGGAGGGGTTCCTAACATTATAACCGGCCACTCACGGAGACAAGATTAGGATGGATACAAGTGGATCCACACCGTCTCCAGCACAAACCCTAGCAGGCCACGTTGAGTCCTTGTATCAGATGATGCAGGGATTGGCTGAGCGTATGTCTGTTCAAGAAGAAGCCACAAAAGCTTCACAACCGACTCCAGGTCCCATCTGTGAACCCAAAATGAACTTACCAGATCGGTTCTCCGGAAATAGAACCCTGTTTCGGAACTTCAGGGAGAGCTGCAAGCTCTATTTTCGGATGAGACCTCGCTCCTCCGGTTCAGAGCAGCAAAGAGTTGGGATTATTATTTCCCTTCTACAGGGTGACCCCCAGTCCTGGGCGTTTTCTTTGCCGCAGACCAGTCCGGCCATGCAGTCCGTAGACTCCTTCTTCGAGGCACTGGGTCTACTGTATGATGACCCGGATCGAGTGGCCTCCGCGGAAGCTCATCTACGGTCCTTGAAACAAGGCCGACGGTCGGCAGAAGAATACTGCGCTGAATTCCGTAGATGGTCACCTGATAGTGGATGGAACGACCCTGCCTTACGGAGTCAGTTCCGTCTCGGCCTATCTGAACAGATTAAAGATTCTTTGGTGCAATACCCGTCTCCTAGTTCTCTGGAGGATCTGATGCACCTCTCCATTAAAATTGACAGGAGATATAAGGAGCGGAAAACTGAAAAGGAAGCATCATCACCTCCATTCGCCTTCGTTCCTGTTTCCCAGGATGGTGAGGAGCCTATGCAATTAGGAGCATATCGTCTCTCTTCGGAAGAGAGAGACAGGAGACGTTCGCAAGGTCTATGTCTATACTGTGGCATAAAAGGCCACTTCTCCCGTTCTTGCCCAAATAAGTCGGGAAAAGACCATGCCTAGGGAATGAGGGGAAAGTTCACCTAGGTCTGCAAATTATCTCCCCGAAAAATGCTGTATTAATCCCTGCACAGCTCACCTTCCGGGCTCGCTCTGTGGACCTGTCGGCCTTCATTGATAGCGGAGCTGCAGGCAACTTCCTTGATATTGGGTTTGCCCGCTCTGCCGGAATTCCGATGGTAAAACTCAACTCTGCCATTACTGTCTGTGGCTTAGACGGAGGTCCGTTGCCTGGTGGCAAGATTTCCTGGGAGACCCCGCCACTACAGTTGAAGATCGGAGCTCTCCATTTTGAGTCAATCACCTTCTTCCTGATCGATTGTTCGTCGGTTCCTATGATCTTGGGCCACCCATGGCTTTCCTGTCATAACCCTGTCATAGACTGGGTAAAAGGAGAGATTGTCAAGTGGAGTACTTATTGTACACAGTCTTGTTTGTCACTGTCTCTGCGTATGATTCAGCCTATTCCGGAGCGGCTTCCCTCACAGTATCATGAATTCTGTGACGTGTTCTCCAAGAACGCTGCTGATACCTTACCGCCACATCGTGACTTTGACTGTGCCATCGAACTTATTCCTGGTTCCAAGTTACCTAAGGGGCGTTTGTATTCCCTTTCTGCTCCAGAAACAAAATCCATGCAGGAGTATATCGATGAAAACCTGGAGAGAGGCTTCATCAGGCCATCTAAGTCTCCCGTAGGAGCGGGATGCTTCTTTGTATCAAAAAAAGACGGAGGGTTAAGACCTTGTATTGACTACCGGGGATTGAATCATATCACAGTCAAGAACACCTATCCCCTTCCGCTCATCTCGGTTTTGTTTGATCAGCTAAGAGGGGCCACTGTCTTCACTAAAATCGACCTTCGCGGAGCATATAATCTCATCCGTATCAAAGAAGGAGATGAGTGGAAGACGGCATTCAATTCGCACTCTGGCCACTACGAGTATCTGGTCATGCCGTTTGGCCTTAGTAATGCACCTGCAGTGTTCCAGGACTTGATCAATGAAGTTCTTCGGGAATTCCTTGGTTGTTTCGTGGTCGTTTATTTAGATGATATCCTCATCTATTCCAGATCTTTGCCCGCCCATCAGACTCACGTCAAACAAGTTCTACAGAAATTACGAGAGAACCACCTGTACGCTAAGCTGGAAAAGTGTGAGTTCGAGGTACAGAGAGTATCCTTTTTAGGCTATGTAATCTCTTCTGAGGGATTCTCCATGGATCCAGCTAAGGTCCAGGCTATTCTGGATTGGGTGCAACCCAACAATCTTAAGGCGGTGCAGAGGTTCCTGGGCTTCTCCAATTATTATAGGAGATTCATTCACAACTTTGCCGACATTGTGGCTCCCATTGTCGCTCTGACCCGTAAAGGAATGGATCCAACTAATTGGTCGTCCCAAGCAGTAGCCTCATTCGAAAGCCTGAAAAAGGCCTTTGTCTCCGCTCAGGTCCTCAGACATCCGGATCCAGCTAGGACATTTATTCTTGAGGTCGACGCCTCTGACATCGGTGCCGGTGCCATCCTATCGCAGAAGGATCCTCATACTAATCGTCTGCACCCATGTGCTTATTTCTCCCGTCAGTTCTCTTCAGCGGAGGCCAACTATGATGTCGGTAATAGAGAACTATTGGCAATCAAATGGGCCTTCGAGGAGTGGCGGCATTGGTTGGAGGGTGCTTCACATCAGATCTCTGTCATTACCGATCACAAGAATTTACAATATATACAGTCAGCCAAACGTTTAAATCCCAGACAGGCCCGGTGGGCGTTATTCTTTACCCGGTTTAACTTCCTGATCACCTACCGACCAGGCTCCAAAAATGTCCGGGCAGATGCCCTTTCCAGAAGTTTCTCGGCACACCACATTCCAGTCACTATCCCAGAGCCGATTATTCCCCCTTCTGTAATCCATGCCGGGTTGACCCAAGATCTGAGTATCACACTTCAGAGATTCCAGAAATTAGCCCCTGATACTACTCCGGAGCGACGTCTCTTTGTTCCAGTCCATCTAAGGAAGGCGGTTATTGCAGAGGCGCATAACAGTAGGGTTGCAGGGCATCCTGGAATTTTCAAGACGTTAGAAATCCTTTCCCGTACAGTCTGGTGGCCATCTATGTCTGCTGACGTCAGGAGTCATATCCTCTCATGTGAGGTTTGTGCCAGAAACAAAGTTCCTAGGATCCGCCCAATAGGCCAGTTAGTTCCTTTGGCACCACCTGCAAAACCATGGACCCACTTGTCCATGGACTTTATAGTGGATCTACCACCTTCTGCAGGACACAATACCATTTGGGTTGTGGTAGACCGGTTCAGTAAGATGTCCCATTTCGTTCCCTTACCCAGACTGCCTACAGCTCGGGATTTGGCCGTCTTATTCATTCAACATATTTTCCGGCTCCATGGACTCCCTACTGACATAGTTTCCGATCGGGGTTCCCAGTTCATAGCGCAATTCTGGAGATCTTTCTGTACCCTCCTCGGAATCAAGGTTAGTTTATCATCCGCATATCACCCTCAGTCCAATGGGCAGACGGAAAGAGTTAACCAGTCCTTGGAAAAATTTTTGCGATGCTACACGTCAGAGTTCCATGATAATTGGTCTTCCTTGTTACCCTGGGCAGAATTCGCCTGTAACAATTCCTGTCATTCATCTACTAAAACTTCTCCGTTTTTCTGCAATTATGGTTTTCACCCCAGATCTAACTCCCTGTATTCACTTAACCCAGTTGGTGTCCAGGAGATCCGTTCCACTGCAAGAGATCTCAGAGTTATCTGGAGGAAAGTACAGGCATCTCTGAAACAGGCTTCAGTTGTCGCAAAAATTTTTTCGGATCGCCACCGTACCATCTGCTCCTTCAAGGTGGGCCAGAGAGTGTGGCTGTCTACAAAAAACATTAAACTCAGACAGCCTTGCAAAAAGTTAGGTCCCAAGTTCATCGGCCCGTTCCTTATCATCAAGCAGGTTAATTCTGTTGCATTTAGGTTAAGAATTCCGGGCTCATTGAGAATTCCCAACACATTTCACTGTTCTCTGTTGAAGCCGGTATTATATCCTACTCAAATCCAGTCTTCAAATTTGCCTGAGAGAAAATCAAACAGATCACCAAGATACGTTGTTCAGAAGATCTTGGATTCCAAAAAAGTGCAAGGTCAGGTGCACTTCCTAGTGCAGTGGAGGAATCGTGGGTTAGAAGAACGGTCTTGGATCCCACGGAGACAACTCAATGCTCCTAAACAGTTGAAGGACTTCTTTAAAAAATTTCCAAGGAAACCGGGATGTCGGGGTTCCTTAACCCCTCCTCAAGGGGGGGGGTACTGTCACGAGCCGCGGCGGTACTCACAGCCGCCGCGGCTCGCTTCCTGTAGGTCCCAACGTCCCGGCCGTCACCATGACGACCGGGACGTCATTTCCTTCCAACTCCCGACCGTTGCCAAGGCAACGGTCGGACGCTTCCTCAGCGCCGTGTCCTGGCAGCCAGGCGCGCATGCGCTCTAGGGACAATCAGGCAGATTTAGCCTGTGGCTGAATTAGCAGGCATTAGCCTGCAGGTGTGGATTTCAGTGCTAAGCCCTGATTGGTCTTGCTAGGTGCTGGCAATTAGCCTACAAGTGTGGCCTTGTCTAGGGGCAGGTTCTGATTGGTTATGGGTTGTATTTAAGGCAATGAGGTCTGCTGCCTCATTGCCGGTTATAGCTTCTGTGCTCCAGTCTGCGGACCTGCTTGCTCCAGTTCCTGTTCCTGTATCTACGTTTTGACTTCCCGTGTATGACCCTTGGCTTCGTATTTGACTTTGCTTGTGTTTCCTGTGACCCTGATCCTTGGCTCGTTTACCCGTTCTGCTACTTTGCCTGTGACCTCTGACCTCAGCTTGCTCATCGTTTCTGTTACCTGCTGCCTACCTTTTGACCTCTGCGTGGACCTGACTCTTCTTGCCTGGGTTCTCCCCAGCCGGTACACACTTCACGACCCTCTGTCAGTCTGCAGCCCAGTCTGTCCCCACCATCAGGGGCTCCAGTGAACACCTGACTGGCAGAGTAGACTCCGGGTTGTGTTGTGCCGGCTGGAGGGGTTCCTAACACTTTGTTAGTAATACAGCCCAATTCCAAAGGTCTTGAAGAAGTGGTGTTCAGGAATGCCGCAGGCGACAAGGAGGGTCCCGGATTGTCGGGAGATGAGAGCAGCGGACATGATAAATGTGACTAACACCCCAATGTGTGACAATATATACTTTTCATTTGATGTGCATCCTAATTTTGTGACGTACTTCACACTTCTTACAATGTGGGCTACAGTTAAAAAGTGTATTATGTATGGCGATAGTTTTGTAAGGTTTAAAACAAAAACCCTAGAACTATGAAGTAAATTAGAGATATCATGTAACCTGTCAGGTTGCTCTCTAATGAATTCCTTTGAACATTTACTTTTATTAAGACATCTCTGATCATTCAAATTATTCTAATTTGTGGTAATCTTTTTCTTAAAAACTACCCAATGATTTTCTTTTGGCGTACAAATCAAATTTAAGCATAGCACCATCATTCCTCTTAAAGGACCCCTATACCCAATCAATACAAGTTGGTTGATAAGATAGAGCTACTTATAATATTTACATACATAAACATTCCACAAGCTTTTCAGAAGCAAATATATTTTTGATAAACTTGCGACACTGCAAAAATAATTACAGATATAGCATATTTTAGTGGGGCAATTGGTGCAATCCATCCACTCATGTAGCCTCCTATAGAGTTGGACGTAATTTCCGTCTGAAAAGTAGATGGAAATTGCATCCCCAAAAAAGACACATCTTACATGTGAGCTGGATGCATCTAAGCTGATGTCATCACTATCGGTCTATATAACGTACACCAGTGATCCAGCACCTGCAAAGTTTCCGTCTCCTGACAGGTGCATATGCATCTGAATCTCAGTCGACATAAGTCACATTTGCTCCAACACAGCCCTACACACCGCCTCTTTATGCCTCTTCAATCGTAAGGAACCGCAATCGGCTATAAGATAAACATGCGTCTCTGTCTATATATGGAAGCAAATGTAACTAGTGCTTTGTGGCCAGTGAATGGTCTGCAACATGCATCATGCAACTGAGACAATATTGGCAAACAGGGCCACCGAAAGTAAATTTGGCCCCGGTACAGCAACTTCTTGGGTCCCCTTCCATAGCCACAGACAGGACCGTGGTCACACCAGGATGTTGACTAATCCCACTATACAGGTAGACTAAGGCTCCTAGACAGGCCTAGGCCCTGCTACTTTGTATCTGCTCCTTCCCTCTCAATACCACTGTTGGCAAAGGTTGTTTAGTTTGCACAATCATTCTGGAAAACTTGGCACTTACAAGTGGGGGTGGGAGGAGTACAGTTGTCATGTTGGCAGCAGGTTGTGTTGATGTTGATGGTACCTTTGTGAAAGCGCACAGACCCCGTTCTATATTGGTTGCAGTTTCCACATAGTCTCATAAACAAGGCTGTTGCCTCTGCCCCTCCTATAAACGAAGATAGAGTTGTTAGACGGCATACAGAATCAGAGTATTAAAACATGGGAAAGTTTGCATCTTATTTTTCAAAAGTACATTTAGCGATGGAGTACAGTAAAGCACCCCCACAGGAAACCTGGTGCTTACCTAATAGCCATATTCTAGCACTGAGCATCACCGGGAAGGCTCCGCTAGATGTAAGCTTTTATGATAAGAGCACTTGATGGAATTCTATTGGCCCATCTCAGCCACATTGCTATACTGTCATAGCAATGTGTGTTCTCTAACCTTACCTACACTTTTAATCTGCTTAGAGACACAAGGCCTGATTCATTAAGGCATATAAATGTCGATACTTGCCGTATTTTGCGTAAAATCGCTCGCCGCGTGTCCAAAAAATAACCAAACGCCAGAGAACGCAGCAACGTCCAATTCATCATGGAGTGCAAAGGACGCTTACCACAGCCTACAATTTGAGATGCAGAACAGGGAGGGGGCTGGGCGCATGCACGCAGTCAATGTTCAATAAGGGTGTGCCAAACTCGAGCACACGCAGCAGCGTCCAAATCAAGATTTGGGCATCTTAAAGGTACGTGATTTCCAATCATATCACTTACATCAGCTACAGGTCAGGTATAATGGTGATTACTAGTGAGGACAGCTTTGTGTACAGCTAGAACATGTGTTTACAATCAGGAGCAACTGTAAAATTGTATTTTAGGTATATTAGGCATTAATATCCTCCTAATAATTTTTTTTTTATGGAGAAATAAAAACAATTTTTTATTTATATTGATCATTAGTGACAAAACATTTTGTGACTTTATATGCCACATATGTTTTGGACGTATCCTGAGGTGTCTTCTTTGTTAGAGCAGAGTGGACCTAGACCCATATTCATCAACAGACGTATCTTTGGATCCGCTCCTTGTTTAATACGGATGTTCTTATATCCGATGCAAGTGTGTTTAGAAAAAGAAACACACAATACGTTTGTTTTGCGTTCCTTGATATATTAGGTCCCTAATGCACTGTTTATTTACTTTTTGGCATTTTTTAATATTTACCTACTATGTCTATGAACTTACCTTACGGTCATAGACATGTTTTACAATCATTATGATCTGTCTACTGAGCGGTACATTCTCTTTTGTTGCCTATGGATGATATATTATTTCAAAATATCTATACAGAATAAGTGGTTTGATACTTTACAATCCTATTATTCAATATACAAAAATATAGGGTTGTTTGTGCAGAATACATTGTTTCATGGCTTTTATAAAAATTAAAGAAAAAATTTTATTTTACTCCTGAATATTTTAATCAACATAATTCTACTAGGATAGGATCACTGCATCATACAATTAACTTAACCTTATTTGCTTCAGAATCCTACTGCTTAGTAATTAGCACAAAACTAGCTTTGTTTGGTAAAAGCTTCCTGTTTTGTCCCCTTCATTTCCTGATCATATGGTGTAAATAGATGGAAAAACATTAAAAACTTTGTCTCAGATATTCAGCTTGGATATGATCAGTTTTTTTTCTTTCAAAATTGGATAATTCTTACATCTATTCGTTTTTGCATAATTGAAGTGCCATGCAATATTATTTAATTTTTTTGTATAATGATCCCCAGTGTTGTATAATATGTTGGTGCCCTATAATTAAATTATTAATAATAAAAACCTGCCACTAGAAATTTACATTTCCTAATCCAATTAAAATAACTGCCCTTCTGTCCATTTGTGTGTTCAGAGACACATATTTAGGTAATTTAGTTTAATTTCTGTTGGTGCTTTTTCTGGCCTAAAACTGAGGGATCCACATGTAAAGATGAGACAAATTATGCAGATGGCCCCTCCCATTGTAGAGAGAGAGGGCCTGAGTCATTGAGGAAAGTAAGGCAAAAAAGGACTAAATGTTCGACAAGACAAATCATGTAACGATGCAAGGGGTGCAAATTAGTTTATTAGTTTGGACATAAGTTAAATACTGGCTGTTTTTTCATCTAGAAACAAATACTTGATAGCTTTATTTTTACACTGAATTTAAAGTTGATCTAGGACATGCTCTACCCCAACTATAAATCTGTCCCCACATTTTAAATGTACCTCCCTCTCCAATGCAACATGGTTTTGCCCAGGTGCAAAGTTACTCCTTTTTTATGGTTTGCTCTTCGTAATGACTCAGGCCCAGATTGTTAATTACTAATGTCCCTTTTTTTGTTTTTAGAACATGATTTAAGCACATTCCTATTTCGTGTTCCAAACTCCCGAGAGTTGTTTCATGAGGCGATGACCGATCCACGGTAAAGACCTTAATTGCAAATTCAAATAACAGGTCACCATCATCATTTATTTATATAGCGCCAACATATTCTGTAGCGCTTTACAATTGGGGACAAACACAGTAAACTAATAAACAACAACAGATAATGTCACTTACCTATCGTAGTCCTTTCATAAGTTGAAATACACACATCATCTGGAGACGGACATTTTTCTGATATGCCGATACACAAATCCTTATTTTCCGCCGCACAATTGATGCATGATATGGAATAACCTAAAAGAGAAAGTTATAAGTTTTAAAGAATTTACAGTTGTTGTGACAAAATAAAAATTGTCACAACTGTGGTACTAAAACAGTTAACCCTTTGCTTTCATTGGTCCATTCCAAACTTGTACCATCACACCGACTTTCACCGGGAATAACGTTTTTATTGTTTACTCAACCCCAAGAATTTTTTTATCCCATGATCAGGTACAGCTTTCCTTTGGTACCGTAGTGGAGAAACTATTTTAACATTTCTGGACATTTTAAACAAAAAAAATTAACAGTAATGTTAAAATGAACCTTTTGTGATGCTTCCATGCGTTACGGTCACAAAATTATTTCAAGCCATGAAAAATATTTTATTATTATTCTACATCTTCCGATGTTTACAGAGATACCAAATATGTGTTTTCATTGGATGGAAAATGTCTACGTGTGTACATTTTATTACTTTACTTTTAATATACTGTATCTTGTTTTGTTGATTTTTAAACACTTTTTAAACTTTCTTTTGAATAACATAGGTTGTCATGAAGTATCATAAACTTGGACATCTGTGGCAGCTACGATTCTGGTCTCATTAGCACTAGGCAATCTCTATCATATAAGAAATACCAATGAACGCGTTTCCTGTTAATGTTGGTACTTTGTCATGCATGAGGACAGTGGTCTTTATGATGCTACTGTCCCCATGTGTCTAGTAAGCCATCACATGTACAACAGGACACCAAACTGCTATCTACAGATTGTAGATAGGATTTACAGTGATAGTTTCCCAAGTTGCACATCAATGGTTGAAGATAAGTTGTTCCATAGCCCAAGAATTATTTTCCCAACCCAAGTCCAGAAAGACTGATTTGCTTGCCTAGCTTGTGGAGAACAGTGATTGGGGCAGCACGGTGGCTTAGTGACTAGCACTTCTGCCTCACAGCACTGGGGTCATGAGTTTGATTCCCGACAATGGCCTTATCTGTGTGGAGTTTGCATGTTCTCCCTGTGTTTGTGTGGGTTTCCCCTGGTTTCCTCCCTCATTCCAAAAACATACTAGTAGGTTAATTGGCTGGACTGTAAGTTCCAATGGGGCAGGGACTGATGTGAGTGAGTTCTCTGTACAGTGCTGTGGAATTAGTAGCGCTATATAAATAGCTGATGATGATTGTTCCTTTTCCAGTCAACCCAAAGAATTGTGTGAAAGGGACTAAGCAGAGGGTAACTCAATTTCTCATTGTTTACTTTTGTGCTTATAACTCATTCATTCATCTTAGAAATATACCTTTGAAAACAACAATGAAATTCAGGTTAAGAAATTGAAATTATATTGCAAACTTGAAGCAGACAGTTGGGTCTAAAGTGAAATGGGTCACTTTGGAATGTATGCTACATAATAGCTACTGCACTACATGTAGTTTAATGGAAACTACTGAGGAAAAAAGGGATCTAGGAGTCACTATTTCAGGTGACTTAAAGGCAGGTAAGTAATGTAACAAAGCAATGAGGAAGGCAAGTCAGGTGCTTGGTTGCATAGAGAGAGGAATCAGTAGCAGAAAGAAGTAATAATGCCACTGTATATGTCATTGGTACGGTCTCATCTAGAATACTGTGTTCAATTCTGGAGGCCATATCTCCAGAAGGATATAAATACATTAGAGACATACAAAGAAGGGTAACTAAAAGGGTGCATGGACTTCATCACAAAACTTACCCGGAAATACTCAAAGATCTTAATATGTATAGTTTGGAGCAGAGAAGGGAAAGTGTGGACATGATAGAAACTTTCATATATCTCAAGAGTTATAACAAGGTGCAGGAGGGAAACATTCTACAAAGGAAGAGAAGTATTAGAACACGAGGACATGTACTGACACTGGGGGGAAGAGAAGTATTAGAACACGAGGACATTAACTGACACTGGAGGGAAGTAGGTTCAGAGGAAATTTGAGGAAAAACAACTTCACAGAAAGGGTAGTGGATAAGTGGAATAGCCTCCCATCCGAGGTGGTAGAGGCTAATACAGTAGAGCAATTTAAACATGCTTGGGATAGACATAAGGATATCCTTGCAAAGATTAGACCAAATAGGGTTTGAGGTTACCATAGGTTAATAAAAATAAATGGGCATACTAGATGGGCCAAGCGGTTCTTATCTGCCATCAAATTGTATGTTAATATCTACAGATGGGATGTTGGACCTGGAATTAGAACTAAAACACTTAAGACTGTAGGAGAGCCACCAGCCCAACAAAAAGACTGATTATAAAATATTAATCAGATTAAGAACATACAACTTTAGACAGCATATTCTGCTTAGGAAAACAACTTGTAACAGGCACAAATAAATACAAATCAGACTATAGACTAAGTGGTGAGTGGTCACTGATGTTTAAAACATGTGTAGAAAGACCAGATGTGCTCAGAAATCCCACATGCTTTAGGTTTCCACACTGACCAGGTTTAGAACTTCTTGAATCTGATTTAGTTCGCTTGGAGAATGTCTTGATGAATTATCTCAAAGTGGTTAATTGTGTGTATATATTGTAAGCAATGAAAATTGCTGTATATATTTGTCTACCCAGGACATAGTTTGCGAGTCAGGTTTGAATGAGAACACCAATTGCAATATATTGTCTCAAGTTGTCCATTCTTACGGTTGATATACTTTGGTATCTGTCCTTTTGGTGCAAAGGAATCTAGATACTTTAGAGGAATCTAGATACTGTACAGGAATGCAGATACTTTATTTGTCATCTGCTGCCTTAAAGAACTTTGTTGACGGTTTGGTTATTTACTATAAAGCCACCAGCCCACCACTGATAATCTCTCTCTCAGCCTAAACTGCCTTTTTTTGTAAGGAACCCAGTAACAAAGTGCACAACCTTCAAATTAACTCTACAGAACAATTAAAGGAGTAAAGTTTTCTAAAATTGAGAGTCATTTGAGAACGTATACCAACCTCACCCAGGGGTAATCACTTCTAGTATAAAACAGACAACATTAATTTTCTGTGCATGGACTCAGGTCTGGAACAATCTGTCCAATCCCTCTTTGTAATATTACTTTTCTATCTCTGCTTCTACTGAACTACAACATCAATAATTAATAATTATAGCAATCCTATACTATATATAATAAATGCATAATATAGCTTTTCAAGTCCGTTGCTCAGATTGTTTTACAGTGATCTATTTGATTCTTGTTAACTATTTGCAGCAAGATCACTGTCAGATACATATTGGAGCATATTTCTGATTAGTGTCTGATGTTTCTTTATTTCATTACTTTTCACCAAATTTAGTCAAATTAAATTAAAATAAGACCTTTTCTTTCTGAAAAAAATAAATAAAATTTGAGGTTATTCCATTCCTTTTTTGCACAGTCATTTTTTTTGCGCAGAATATTGTTCTAATTTCAAAACACACAATTGCTAGACAGAATAATAGGATTGGAACTCTGCGGTAACTTGCTAAAAAAAAAGACCCAATCACCCACCTGTATGGTTACTTACTTGTACTTGTGATTGCTGATAGGATGCAGATGAACAGTAGCCGTGAGCTCATCGTAATTATTAGGCTGCTTGAGGATGCTCTGAAACACAATTTATTGTGAAGCTTGTGTTGTGATTTACTTTTATAACAGGGCGTTGGCTTCATAAGATAATGCTGTAGAAGCACAGAAGGGAGGGGATAAATAAAATGAAAGCGTCTAAGAGCTACTTACAGCACAGTAAGAGGCTCAGTATTACATCAGACGTGATTGAACTGTCAGAGAATGGACTGTGCTATGTTTTATTTTCTTGTGGTGAAAGACAGAGAGAACATACAACAGAATCACTGGCACGCAGAGCAACAGTTGGATTGTAATGTTGTTATGGATAAGAGATATCAAACTCTATGACATTTTTGATAAACGATGGGAGAGCTAAATTTAGGAAGGTTTGCTTCAGATTATATCCTCTGTGGGGCACTTTTGTTGGCTATGGGTTTAAAAGGACACAATCATGGAAATTACTTGTTATTCTTATATATATATATTTACAAATGACCTATTTGTTATCTATTTGTGTGGATGAAATGTGGCCCAAAATTTGTAATAGAATGATTAATCATCATCATCATCATCACCAGTTAATTATATAGCGCCACTAATTCCGCAGAGTTGTACAGAGAACTTACTCACATCAGTCCCTGCCCTATTGGAGCTTACAGTCTAAATTCCCTAACATACACACAGAGAGACTAGGGTCAATTTGATAGCAGCCAATTAACCTACAAGTAGGTTTTTTGGAGTGTGGGGGGAAACCAGAGCACCCGGAGGAAACCCACGTAAGCACGGGGAGAACATACAAACTCCTCACAGATAAGGCCATGGTCGGGAATCGAACTCATGACCCCAGTGCTGTGAGGCAGAAGTGCTAACCACAATGCCACCGCGCTGCTCTCTCCTTAACTAGTTGCTTATGTTATCTGTTAAAATTTTCTCCTTCAATGAAAAATAGGATTTCTTGGGATCGCTTGGGGCGAATATTGATGACAAGGAGGTGGAATCACTTGCTTGCGGTGTCTGGTGTAAGCAACAGGACAGTCCTGATCTGTGCTCTCCTGTTGCATTGGAGAAGGGGACACCTTGTAAATATAAGGGGAAAGCAATTAGAAAAAGTAAAATGACAAAAAAAAATATACATTTTATTTGGGGGAGTGGGGGGAGGGTATTATAAAGCTACCGGATCCATGTGCCACTGTCACAGGCGGAATTGTCAGCTTCTGGGTCAATCATGTGAATTTCAGGTTCCTTATGCTTGGCAGAACAAGAGATTAACATTGTGTGGAAACTAAAATATTGTGCTTATCTGTACTTTTCCATTGCTTATTCTTATGTTCTACCTCTCATGGCAGAGCAGTGGCGGACTGGCCAGGATGTCCTCTTGCCCAATGGCCAATGGACCCTGTCGGCCTCGGATGACCTTTAGTAGCTTGAAAATATAATAGACGTTCTAATATTATTACTGTATGCAACTAAATTTTATGTTGTATTACTATTTTAATAAAATAATTTTTCAAGGATACTTTATATTTAAGAATATAATAATTAACTCTGAAAAATGAATTCTGTTCTGGGATATGTGAGGCCGATGCATACGTTATATAGGCTCGGATCTTTATTATTGCGACTGCGCAATGAAGCTTAGCTGGGAATCCCAGCCTGGGGTGGCGACTTTCTACCGGAGTCAACTTTGTATCGAGCTTTGTATACATTGCAAAGACAGCAAATATTTTTCATTGTGTTGGCCTAAGTTTGACTGCGTCAGTTCTTCACCTTGAGCTTGCTGTATTTTTTGGGGTTTTTATAAATGGTATTTATTTAATTCATATTTTAGATATATTGCGGCCCTATGCAATTTAATTTAAATATAACGTAATTTCTTTCATTGTATAAAACTAGTACAAAAATACAAATTAGTTTTAATATATTTAAACTGCAATCTCAAATAATAATATATATGCAAAATGCAAGTTCAATAGATAATGATACCTCTAATTTACTCTATAGTTAATATTACTGTGATTGCTATAATTGTTGTCAATGGAAAAATGTTTTATAGATGCATCTATTATTAACGTGTTCTTGCGGCGAAGTCCATTATGCACTTCTAGCTGGACCTCACTACTGTACTGTTGAAATTTGATACAATACACTACAACAGTTTACAAACAAAATGCAGAATACAGCAACAGAATAATAGTGACTTATTATTATCAAATGCAAATGTATATAAATAGCCATCTTATGGCAAATGTTGGATTCAACATTTAATTGTAGATGTTCATTTTTCCCAACGTGGAATATTTTTAATTAAGTTTAAATTTCAGGAAAATCAAACATTGGAAGATATTATTAAGCTGTCTTCACAAATCAGCAAAGATCAAGTAATTTTGGAATTGTTTTCATTTGCTTCGAACTTTGATGTATTAAAGCTATTGCTTAATGATAGTGAGAATATGGATTCCAGTTGCAACAAGTGTAAAATTTGTAGAACTTGCCTATCGTGTGTACTAAAAATTCTGGCATCCAACAGACTTCATGACAAGGTATATGTTAACCTTTACGAACTTTATCAAGTCATCTGCGCACTGTAAGTTACTCAAGTCCAATGTGAGAGGACATTTTCAAAGCTAAAGATCATAACGACAAGACTAAGAAATTCACTGCCTGAGGAGAACTTGGAATCATACATGTTACTATCCATTGAAAAGGAATTGTTAGATGAATTGGATGCTTAAGCAATTATTGGCAGATTCACACAATCATCTAGTGGATTCAAACGATTGCTCTTAAAATAGTGGATTGTACGAAATATGCTTTTGAACTACTTGTTAATGTGCAAAATGTTCAAAACAAACAAACTATTTAAAAATACCCACCATCTATTTAAAATAATTAAAAAAATTAAATTATAACAATCTGTATTTATATTTAGTATCTACTGTATACTGCCAGTAATATGTACGATATAATTACTAAAAAAGATACATTTTTTTTGCCCAAAAATGTAATTGTACCCTTTTTCCACTGAAGTATTTTTTTTGAAAATTGTATTTATTTCTTATAGAAATTTAAATGATAGCCTTATAGTTGTGGGTGGGTCTCCTTTTGTCTCCTGGCAACCCATAATTTTAGACCCAGCCCGCCACTGTGGTAGAGTGATTTGGGGGCTTTTTATTAAGTAGCCCCTGTAAATAAATTCCTTAATATTTTCCAATAACCGGAATACCAGTAATTCCAATTAGTGACGTCCCAAAATTTGGTTTTACAGAGTAGATGTCTGATAGTGGCTTCAAATTGCTGCAGACAGATTTTCAGGACACCCCTTACATGGTAAAACGGAAGTCTGGCAAGTGATTTTATCATTTTTGATTGCATGTTATGTTCCTGCGTGACAGAAGTACTGCAAAGGTAAGGAGATGAAATATTGCTGCTTACGTAGAGTGTGTATTTACCATCCAGACACACACAGGGTGAGTACTACAGCTTTGCTGCATTTACCTCATTCTATTACAACACCATTTGCATGTCTACAATGCATTGAACATCGCAACATTACGGCAGTCAATATCATAAGTCACTTCTGGGGGTAAATGTATCAACCAGCGGACTCGTCAAGTCACCGATTTTCAGCGATTTTGCAGAGGAAATTTAAGATGGCAACGACTTTCAAGTTTTGCCTTGAAAGCCGCTGCCGATTTAAGTTTCCTCTGCAAAGTCGCTGAATATCGGCTGCTTAATACATTTACCTCCTGGTCTGTCAATTATTATGGTTTTTCTCTAATACATTTTTAAGTTCCTAGCTTCACCTGTTATCTATTGATACCATTAAACATAGCGCTTGCCCCATATCCTACCATATTTCACTTACCCCCACCCCCATATTAAATTAGCAAAAAAACTCCAGCAGCAACGTATCTCAGATATGAACAGTCCAGCACATATATCCAGTAAACCTCTCCCTCAACCTTACTGCACTTACCCTACCTCTCGATGTGACCGTGAGACTGGGAAGCGATGTGACCAGGTTCTCACTCCGGAGCGTGTCAGCGCACACGTCTCCTGTACAATTGCGACGATATCTGTGCAGCTTCTCTCGGCGGTGGTTTCCTGTTACTATGGTGTGCTAGATGGGTCAAAAAGGTGCAGTCAGTTTTCAACGCGTTTCATCCGCTTGGGACTTTATCAAGAATACTGCTGCAGTGTAAATAAGGCTTTTTATTCGTTCTTCTTAATTGTTTTATTACTTTATTAAATATGGCTAAAACTATTAGAACAAGAGTATATGGATAAAAAAATCTCAAATGTTAATGTTGTCATATATCTGACACAAACCACTTGATAATGTATTAATAAATAATGATAGAAGGAGGAAATTAAATGAAATAAGTAAAACATTGCATCAATTAAATTAAAAGCATTACCAGTTAAAGCATGAATAGAAAAATAAAGAATTACTAATTAATAAACCTTTCGGTTCCTAAAGAAATTGACTAAAGTCAAAGTCCAGATTTAATCCATGGGGAGAATACGTTTTCATGTTAAATATCCATCTGGATTCAGACCTGGCAATCTTTTGTGCATGGTCTCCTCCTCTCCAATCTGGTTAAATATATTCTACTCCCATGAATTTTAAACCTTTTGGATCTTGATTATGCACTTTACAGAAATGGTCTGATACACTATGGGTTTTCAATCCTCTTCTTATGTTGTAGATATGCTCAGTTATCCTTTGTTTTAATTTCCTTTTGGTCATCCCTACGTATTGGAGGCCACAGGGGCACCCAGAACATATATGACTCCTTCAGTATTACATGATATGTGGGTTTTAATTTGTTCTGTTCTTATCTGTGTGGAGTTTGTATGTTCTCCCTGTGTTTGCGTGGGTTTCCTCCGGGTGCTCCAGTTTCCTCCCACAATCCAAAAACATACTAGTAGGTTAATTGGCTGCTATTAAATTGACCCTAGTCTCTCTCTGAGTATGTTAGGGAATTTAGACTGTGAGCTCCAACGGAACAGGGACTGATGTGAGTGAGTTCTCTGTACAGCGCCGCGGGTCTATTGGCGCTATATAGATAAATAATAATGATGATGACGTTTTCTATGATCAACCGCTGTCCCTTAGGGCTGGCCTATCAGAAGTTATATCTTTTATCATTGATGTTCCTAGTTAACTGTAATTTTTTGTATGTGCTACTGTTATAAATAAATTACATTTTAAAAAAAAGAAGCTTGCATTTTAGCAAAAGGTACATTAGAATCCCAGTGTTCCCCGAAATGCAACAATATTTTCATCTCTTTCCTAGCACTAGCAAAAATGACAAAAATAACAAATTTAACATTTCTAGCATGATATGTAATAAATCCCTACTACATATTAAGTTCTATGCTACAAAAACAAAAAGAATATATTTTGCTTGACTTGCAATTAGTGTATTTACAGTAAAGCAATATTATTGGCATTCATTTACTGACATTGCATTTAGGTGCAACAGCAATCAGTCAGTAATTTGCTTTTATCTGTATGGTGAAAGTTAGAGAACTAAAATCAAAAGTGATTGGCTGCTAACGTTTATTCCACATTGTTCACCTTAAATGAACCCTGCTGAGGTTCAGTACACAGTATTTTGCAGGCCATTACTGGTACAGAAACATACAATCAAATAGTACGAGAAAAACGTTCTCTTGTATCCTGCTTTAGCCAGAGAGATGCTCACTAACTTAATAAATTATTCAGACAGCTCTAGTGCACAGGCCAAATACATCATCATCAATTAACTTTAAGTGATTAATATCACACAATGCACAGAAGTAAATTAGGAGACAGTCATGATGGCATCTTAATAACAAATAGATCCACTTTAGCGGAGATCTCAAAATGGTCATATAATGTGTTTGTACTGTGATGAAACAACACTATAATATTGTACTGGGTGACAGCCTGAATGGCAATATTCTTCCATATGTGATGTGGGTTTTGCAATATTCACAACTGTATACTGTACGAACAAGAGGAATTTGTCAATTTGCCCAAACACATATATATATATATATAAATGGTGCCCGTTTCTGAGACTCTATCTCCAGAGCTGTGCCAGTACCCAATTAATTTTGGTTGTGGGCATCCAGTTACTGTATATTACGAACACTAAGGGGTAAAATGTATCAAACTGAGAATTTTCCAGCGCGTTTGAAAAACCAATCAGATTCTAGTTATCATTTATTTAGTGTATTCTACAAAATGACAACTAGAATCTGATTGGTTTCTATAGGCAACATCTCCACTGTTCAACCCGCCGGAAGACTCTCAGCTTGATACATTTACCCCTAAGTCTACCAATGCCAATGTTATCTTTCATTGAAACCTGGTGATATCATTGTGACATAGTTAGGACGGCCATGTTGACGCCAGAGACAACCAATCCAGCTCTCCTCTGCATTTCTGCATTAATAGACCACTCACCGTTGATATTCATTTGCTAGTTGGCATGCAAACTAACATTAAATCACTATAAGAGGAGATATAATCCTACAGATGTGCAAGGGGGGCATAACAATAAAAGTTAAAATGGTTCTCCATTTCCACCAAGGTTCTTTTCTTCCTGACTAACATCATGTCATAAATAAAATTAGAAAAGTTATTCCCAGTGAAACAGACAAATCTTTGGCCTTTAATTATGAAGAAATGAAAAACCCTCTGGTCATTAAATGGTTATAAGAACACCGTCACCTGACAGTCATTTACTCATAATTAAGTTGAAACGATTGAATTACAGGAAGTACTTAGATGAATATTGACATATATTTCACAGCAAATCTAATTACCACATGCAGAACACTCCGTACAAGACAAGGGGGATTCATTATAAGTCTCGTCGGAACAATGTTACTTACTACAGAATGATGGGGTAGTATAGAACCGACTTACAGTGCTGTACATGAGAGAACCACAAGTGTGACAAAAATAAAGATATGCAATTGTTGTGGTATCATGTCACAAGATAATAAGTTAAGAAAATATAGAACTGAGAACAAAGTAGCTCAAATGAACTGAGCTAAATGATTGGACAATGCTGGTAACCCAGGCAACAGTATCGTCAGAGTTATTGGGCAATTGGTCTATACTAGAGATGCTCACTGACCTCTGTGAAGTGGTTTTAGATCTGGATTAGCTTCGTGTTTTGGTTTTGGTTTTGGCAAAACCGCTCTCGTGTGTTTCTGGTTTTGGATTTTTTAGGAAAAATCCTAAAATATGCTAAAACCACATAATTTTGCTTTTTTTTTTTTGTTCCTACATTATTATTAACCTCAATAACACTAATTTCAAGTCATTTGCAGTCAATTTTGACCACCTCACAGATCACAATATTATTTTCATACACTATCGGACAAATACTGCAGCGACCTGGCTGGATGGTAAGCGACAGAGCAATGACACAAACACACGGCAGTTCCTAGAACATCTAGGACACATTGACACACAGCAGTGGCAGAAAAAAAAAAATGGGGGTCCGCCCTCCGACCTACCATCTCGCTTTTTTGGCTCTTAACAAGGAATCCAAAACTCGTGAGATCTGAGATCCGACGACGACACAATGACGTTTTGCCTCATTTTCGATTCCGAGGGCTCGTGAGAGTACCGAGCCAGCTCTACTCGGGTCCCCTAAGTTCGGATGTGTTTGGTTTTCGAGGAACCGAGCCTGAGCATCTCTTGTCTATACTGCCATACATTTGGCCCCAAAAGAAAGAGGATGCCCAATCACTATCAGAACACAATTAATTGAATAAACATCAGGCATATGCATAAATTAAGTCAGAAGGTGACCTCAGTTAGTATGGTGCCTGCTTCAGCCTTCTAACCTTCAAATGGACGCAAATTACCATTTTTCTCTGTAATGAATTAAAACAAGACATTATTCAAAGAAAGAGACATCTATCTGTCATAACATATCAGCAGACATCATAAACCATGTTACACGCTATAGCTAACAAACCTTACAATAAAGCAGGATGGAGCCAAGGGCCACAGATGACAGCTCGGAGGTGTAAGCAGTCACCTTCCAACCTCATGAACCCAATGAGGACTATCTGTGATGCAGGCCCTTGGACCAAACAGTGACACAAGTGGATCTCATACAGGTTCCTCACCCACATGGAACCAGATTTGGTCAGTGTTCCTGGTGTTTGGACTGGGGATCTTTAGAGGAAAAATCTAATTGGCTTATCAAGTTGAGAATCTCATTGTGCTGAACTGTCTTGCACTTCTATAACTAGTTACAATATAGAAAGAGTCCAGAAAGTAAGTTTTAATAAGAAGTGATATATAATATCTTAGTTAAAAGTATTAATGTTCCACATTAAGCCTATGCAGTTTAGGAAAGAGGACCCAGCAAATTAATGTCATCATCTTGTATAGGTGTATTCTTCACCAGAGAGCTTTTGAAAAGGAATTAATGATTTGTGGGAGGTTAGCTAAGAAAATAAGATGCATGATTGAAAGGTTCTTAATTTGCTATTTACAGAAAAAAAATCTTCTATGTGGGATTGCTGCATTAACTGCAGTATAAAAATACTTTCTCAGTTTTTCAGTGCTTTATAACAATTATGCAGCCAGAAATATGGCCAATTACATCAATCTGGGAGAGACAATTTTGCACATTTATTGGTGCTTGGAGTATTACAATGTCTGGTACTGTTTGTTACCTGCTGAGTGCCTATATTTACAACTAGTTTAAATCACTTTTCATGTTCAGAGTGAAGATTAGCTTTGTTGATATCAAAACCACTTTATTGCCCAAAGTGTGCCCTACACATAAATGTTTGCAACTTATAAACTTGAACAGTTCACTCTATTGGTTAGTGTACAGTAAATATTATATCCCAAATGGCATGAGCACGTTCTAATTTTAGTATCTAGATGATGAATTTAGCATTACAAAAACAAAGAAAAGAGGGTGAAATCAAATCTATTCTTCCTGGAAATAAAATACGCAGATAATACTTTGTAAAAAGTACACAGAGTGTGCAAGAGATGTATAAAACCCCAGCTATAAACACCTCAAGCTATATACAGCATGCAAAACAGCTATAAACCCAACAACCAGTCAATTATTGAGCAAGGTAAACATCTGCAAACAGCTATTAACATTGTGAGCTATATAAAGTGTATAAACCCAGTAGTTATCTCCAGCACAGGCTACAGACATAATTTTTGCAAAAGAACTACAAACATTGGGGACTTTAGACTCCCAACCATAAACATTACACGCTATGTACACTATGTATAGGGCTATTGACTAACAAAAACGAGTTTTATCCTCACAGGAAAAGAAGACAAAAAAAAAAAAAGATTTTTACTACTGAGATAGCAGATATAACCTTTGTACAAAACATCCACCAGGACTCCCCTACAAGAATAATTGATTTTTTTTTCTCATCACTCCTGAAGGTAAGCCCCTATACCCTTCCCCCCTCTCTCCAAATAATCCCACAAAGAATCTTCACCCATACAAAACTCCACCCAGAACCTTGCAAATAGCATCTGCCAGGAAAGTAAATACCCCCCATTTACACCCAAAGAAGATCAAAGAGAGGATGACCAGCATAGAACCATCCAGGAAACCAGCATTCTTTCTCCAAACACAGACCAAACCCAAGACCAAATAAATCAAACAGGTAAGCCAACCCATCAATTTTTAATCCAGAAAGGCACCACAGAAATCACCAATTAACACAACCCCTGTATCCTCCGTCAGACAACAACCACAAAACCCTTCACTAACCAGTGCAGATGGTCCATGAAACTTCTCTCCATAATATTGTTTGCTTGTATTACCAGAACTGTCCACTTGCGGGACTTTTATTGCACATTGCAAAAGTAAACTATAAGATATAATGTAACTTTGCTCCATGACATCATTAACTGGGCCTGTCTCCTGCAACTTACAATTCTGTAGAAATATTGATGGATAATGCAATTACGTGCCTCCTTCAGACTGGTCGCCAAGCTGGACCCATCTCTAGCCATTTACAGTTATTTAGGCATGGGAATGAATCATGTAAAGAAACACACATATACATTATCATCTACTGACTCTGGGGGACCCTGAGCATGTGTTTTTAATTTTTTGGGCAACTATAGTCATTACTAAACTGGATTGTGTTTCTTTGACAATGGCTTCCTGGTGTTGCTGGTTCCTGGTTGCTCTGGGGCTCAAGAAGTTTACTGCCACTGAGTCCTTGCTCTATGTGGTGCAGTGGTCGTTCATTGCTGTCTAGGTGCCACGTGGAGGTGTTGAACATTCTGAATCTCATCTGGAAAAATAGTTGTATGAACCACGAGGTTAACTGAGATACGGGATTTTCTGATAGAATATTCCACAATTTATCTGATGCTGCTTGTCAAGATGGTGATCAAGTCCTTGACATCCTTTATCTTTCTTTCCAATATTTCAATTCTCTTTAATCCTGCTCATTTGCATGATGCATGATGGGAGAAATTGTGATGTTGGTGAAAATGCCTTTGTAAGAAGAATATATGTGGGAAAATTTTCATCTATAAATTGTTGTTCTCAGATTATCATATTATTATAGTAGGGGGATGTTCCCAGACCACTTTAATAATAATCTGCCTTCTCTGTTTTCTATAACAGGAGCTCTCGTCTTGGCTCACCATTATCTTTCCTTTTTGTGTTTGGTTCTCAGCACAATGGTGGCAATTTTATTGGTTCAGAAGAATCTTTGCTTTTTAAATGGAGCCAGGTGTTCCTGCTGTACAGGACCTACTGCAAGAAGTTTGTCTCCAAATTGAAGCTCAGCTCTTGGAAATTATATAGTGTTTACTCATATACAACCACATTTGACATTTTCGGAGAAGTTTTTAGATGTTTCAGCTGTGACGAGATAGGGGTATCAGGACATTGAAACTCTGGGTCCAGCCATAGTCCAAAACTGTGTTTAACATTGCTGTATTGTATTGTATTAACCATGTATAAATGCATTTTATGTTGTATTTTCTATTGTACAAATTCTTAAATGATACCAGGTGGGGTCAAATATATATAACATTATTCTTAATATTAGTATATTGTAATGCAGTATTGACACTGTGTCTTAAGGAGCAGAAAACTGTTATCTTTATCAGCATATTCATAAGGAGAGGGGCTGCTTCCTCCCCAAGTAGACCAACTTGGGGAGGAAGTCCTGAGAACAAAGGAGATTTATTTTACTAGAATAGGAGAGACACTGATAGAGGCTGAGGGCTCAGACTCCCTACTGATAGTGCAAGTTTGAATGCTTATGTGTTCTGGTCACATGTGTGCTCTGGCCTCGTGTGTTTTGGTTCCATGTGTGTTCTGGCCTCATGTGTGTTCTGGTGAATTAATTAATCACAGCATGTTGGTTGTGTTTTTCCTTTAATTGCCGTTCTAAATTCCGTGGGCAAAAGCTCCAAATATCTGCGATTGTGCAACACCGCAGCAAAATAGAGTTACCCCTTTGTGAGGTTTTATTAAGACAAAGTCCATTAAATTTTCAAGCTAAGTAGCTCCATAGTAAAGCAAAAGTCCAGTGAGATCGTCATTAATTTAAACTCAAAGGGGTGAAAAATATTCCTTTTGACTGATAAATAAATGCCCTGAATCAGTTATTAAAACATTCCATCTAATACTATAACTGAACTTACAATTTCTTGTAAGAAAAGTACCCAAAATATTCTAATATCCAGTAACTGAATAGCCATCGACTCCGCAAGTGTTAAAAAATGACATTGTCTGATTATTTCTTTCTAATCTGGTGGTGAAATTGTATTTCCTGTTGTAATAGTGGATGTCCCCTTGTCACGTACTGTACACAGACCTGGTATGACAAAACACATCAGACAAAATCTTTGTAGTGACCATTCTACAAACTAATCCAAAGGAAATGTTGTTTTACCTCTAAATTTTAACAGTTTTCTAAACCAGAAATTATTGCAAAATCCGTCAAATTCCATAACTTGGTAAATTATTTTGCTGATCTCTAGTTTAGTTAACCCTTGGACCATGCAAGTATTAAAGCAAGTTTGTACAGTAATAAAATTCAAAACATGCTTTGAAAAAAACAAATAAGACAACTTTATTGAAAACGATGGTTTCAATAAGGAAACATTTTAAATATCCTCTAGCATTCATTTTATTGGTTTTAACTTTGTAAGAGGAATTTATATTTGGGAAAGTGGATAGTAAAAGTGTAAACATGAATTACTTATTATAAAGTTTTCAATATTCTTCCTGGTAGCTGTTCTTTAAAAAGCAAACATATTATATGCAGTAAAAGAGTCACAGACATTTTGACTAGTAACATCAGCTTAATGAATTACAGCTTTTTACTTTTATACTTTTTGGGGAATATAAGTAACAGCACAAACTAATTAGCGCTTGTACGTCCTGTCGCTTTGATTTGGAATTCCATCTGGTTTTGTCCAACATGAACTCTTTAATTGTGGTTTGTTGTCTGTTGTCATCACTTATAGCAGAAGGTAAGTACTTCTAGAATAAAAGATGCTTAATTATTGATAATATCCTAAAGTATTATATATACTATATATTATAAGTAATGTTGTAAAACTAGAATAGTGACAGTTTGAATGCTTATAATATATTCAGTAAGATATTTACTTTCAGAATTGAAGAAGTTAAGAATCAAAATCTGGTTTCTGGTCTATGATAATTAATATTATTATTATTATTATTACTACATGTTATCTTCATCAGTTATTTATATAGCGCCACTAATTCCGCAGCGCTGTACAGAACTTAAGCTGGGTACACACTACAGAAATTTCGACCAACTTTTTATGCCGAGCGATTTTACATGCGATCAATGTTCCGATCGCTCGGTCCATGGACTGCATACACACTAGCCTTGTTTAGGACGATAAAGGGAAGAGCGGATGTCCCTTTAGTGACTTTTTACAGCCATGTTGTCGTGAGCAATGACTGTAATTTCGTACTCACTGTTGTGGATCGGTCGGAAGTTTATACACACTACACAGCGGAAATGAGATTGGAACGAAAATATTAAACGGTACGACCAACCAAATGAGGCGACAATCGTCCATTTGGGCAGACTTTCGACCATTGTGTCACTGCACACACTGACCCGACTTTTGAACGAGAGGTCGTATGTCGGCTGATTTAGCCGATTATTGGATGAAAACTGTGTAGTGTGTACCCAGCTTTACTCACATCAGTCCCTGCCCCGTTGGAGCTTACAGTCTAAATTACTTAACATACACAGACAGAGGAAAAGACTAGGATTAATTTTGATAGCAGCCAATTAACCTATCAGTATGTGTTTGGACTATACTATTGCTACTTCTAATAATTTATAATCCACCAACATATCCCACAGTGCTGTACAAAGAAAATAGTACATACAATGCATTATAGCAATATTATAGGATTGAGAACTTTGCTCAAAGAGCTTACAATTGGAAACAGTTGAGGGAACATGAAGGTAACTGGGTGTATTGTAATTGGAAAAGTAATGGCAAAACTTCTGATAGATCAGAAAATAAAAATAAATGAAGATGACAAAAGTAGTACGACCACACTTTATAAACAAAATTACATTGGTCATCTACACTTGCCAGAGGTACTACATCAAGCTGTACACTGCATTAAAAACATATATTGCAATCAAACAGATATTCCACTATGTACAGGTTTTTCAATAATGCAATGTTGATGTTTTCATAGTTACAACTGTATCAGCGACAGAACCAGCGATCTGTGGGCCCCGGTGCAGGGAAGTGGGGAGAAAGGAACCAGGTCCCACAGCTCACTAGTTCCTTGTACAACGCGCCCCATTATACCCATGGGCCCCTGTGCACCAATGGTAGTTCCGCCACTGAACTATACGGCTGTCCTGTCCACAGACAGGAAAACCGAACATAGTGAAAGTTTTTGATGTGTGTGCATAAGCACAAACACAGCAGCAGCAACATTTAGTGTTTTCAAATCTTGTACATCTAAACGTAGCTTCAACTTAGACACCATAAGCTTCAAAATAACTAATTTATCAACTTCTGGATAACCAAATAGCTGGGACACCAGAACGTCATGGAGGTTGTTTTGGACAGGACATGCAAGTGAGGACGACTGGAATCTTCACTGGCTTCCAGCCAAACTGGCGATTCTTCTTGATAATGATAAATAAAATCTACATTTTAACTATCAGACTCCCTAACTAGCTGTCAATCATAGTGTTGGCTGATAGGTGGAGGGAGGGAAAACCAAATCTGGAACCCAGTAAACCCAAAATTTAAGCAAGTAGATTTTTGGGTTGCAATCTGGTTAAATCGCTATGAACAGAAATTTGTGGGCTTCAGACAACACTAATGTCTGGTACATGACAACTACAATTTCAAACAACTTCACTTCTTTTGGAATAACAAATTTATTCTTTAAAATAAGTCAAACTGCTTTTAGAATTATTATAGATGAAATCCCAAATGCAATGTTTATATGTATTGTATGTATTTGTTAATAGTGGAGAAGCCTATCACCAGAATGGCATAGCATTACAGAAAATAAGCATCCGCTGCAGACTAAGTTGTCCTGATTTTCCAATCGGGATTTTTGTGTGTTGAAGCATATAGAGATTTTAAATAAAAGCCAATTGTGAAAAGACTCTGAAATTAATATTTTTTTTCTTGTAGGTTATTCTTTGTCCTGTTACGATTGTGTGGGAGACAATGTAAACTCTTGCACAGGACCCACAAGACAGTGCCAATCGGATGAAGATGCTTGTATATCTTTACTCGCTGAATATAGTATGTTATGTCCCTTATATTATGTGTCAAAATGAATAATTGTTGTGGTGTAGTTCGTTAGCAAAAGGCTGTTTCTATCTGGTGTATTGAGCACAATGACTTGAATGTGTGTCTGAAGTATTGTGTAAGTGGCTATTTGTATCTTGTGCATTGTGTATGCTCTCAGAATAATAACTCATATATGTTGCACATGTATCCCATTTTAGATATTTAGTCCAATAATATCTACCAATTTAAATATGTAAGGTTCAATAGCCCCACCCTGTAGTGTGATACTTATGTCACAGCCAGAATTTATTTTAGTTATAACCTAAACAAATTATTCACATAGGTTAAAAATATCAAAATCCCCCAAACAATCTATCCCTTCAATCCTGCAGTGGTATAGCCGATCATGGTGCTATAATTGAATCCATCAATCTATTCAAGGCAGTTATTGTATGGTATATAGAAGACAGCAAGCCTGACCTATGACATGTTAGGTTTCAATTGCTTTAATAGACATTTAAGGGAACTTTAAACGAAGGGCCTGATGCTGAGTTAGGAGCACAGCAAAAAAAGGAGTAAATTTGTTCCTGGACAAATAATGTTACAATACAAAATACAATACGAAATTAAAAAAGGCCAATTTGAATGAAACATTTCATGACATTAGGTTGTAAAAGAGGGGAGATCCTGCTTTCTTGCAATGGTTAATTTAGTGTTGCATAATAAGATAGTTACTTTCACAATATCTCCTCCAAGCTCAGCAATCTGGGAAAGAAATAGTTAAAAGATTTTTTTTAATGCGGACACTATCCTAAAGATTACATCCACAATCGACTCAATTTTTTTTTTTAGCAGGTTGAATTATAAACACTCATATCCAAATCACTTGGCTTAGAGGAAACAACAGTGACCTCTAGTTATGGGTGCATACATAGCAATGAAAATAAACCTGTTTAGTAGTTGACAAACCTGCACAGTTATTTCTTCAGTAATGAGATGTATGTGCATATACTGTATGTTTGCATTCAGTTATATAAGTGTGCAGATGTGTAAGCAGGGGCAAATATTTTGGGACCAGAATCCAAGCATGTCCTTCACATCTCACATAAAAAATTAGGAGAAAAGCGTATTTCACATTCATACATTATTGCAATGTGGTAACATCACTACACAGTGGGCTCCAGATATACTATAATGTGAAACACCCCTATGTCCTGCACGGGACACCCAGCATCTGGTATGGATGCTATGTGCAATGACTAATGCCAGTTCATGGCCCTAGCACTAAAATTCCCAAGTGTCAAGGACAGCCAGTAGGTTTCCAGCGATGGCAGCGCATGTTATAGAGTGTGGCAAGGCTGATCTGGTAGCTATACCACTGGATGTACGTTCAAAAGAAGATACTAAGTGGATGTGCCTGAGGACCTTGGATTGCTAATTACTTCTATGCCTAGACTTCATGCTTTCTTTTCCTTTCCTTTAATATCATTTGCAGATGGATTTAGGATGTTTGCTCGATCATGTGGAAAGCAGAATTTAGCCTGTGGAATATCCGGGAGTGTAACCTTGGATTCGGTAACATTGAGGGCTACAGCTTCTTGTTGTTATACAAATAACTGTTTACCGTCTACACCTACATGTAAGTGATGTAATATTTACTGCTTCTTACCAATTATTATAATTGCCATCCTTTAGTTGTAAAGCGGCTGACACATTGCATTACAACAACAGTTGAAATGAGAAGAGATAGTAGAAGTTGTGGACATGAAACATGAATTAGTCATTGTAGGAATCTTAAGGCAGTCGGTGCTTCACCATTTATCTTAACTGAACCTTCTTTCTCTCCTGGTTCTAGTTCTGGAGGAGTATTTTGCTTTCTTAGGGCATGGACCCTTTGTAGTTATCTGTCAGCTCTGAGTCCTGAAATCTTTACCATAATCCTCACTGCTGGTAACAGAGCCAGCAGACTTGTTCCCCATGTCCGCAGGAAGCTTCTGCCACCAAAGAAGCCTCAGAGATACAAAAGAAGGAACAGGGATAGTTACAGCAATGACAACTGAACTCACTAAGTCAACTATCTGAACTAACGTCTTAAGTCTATCGCCTGAAGTAAATGTTAATAACTGAATCCTGCCTTTCTCATTTCACATACTGTATACGAGGTATGTCTACTAAATAATGAGACTGTGATTCCACCTAGTAATCAAAGCAGTCAGATCTGGTTATACCTGTATACGTAGTAACCTTGAACCTGCATGACAAGCTGCAACACTCAATGACGTTCAGTTGATTGTGAGTCGCCATTTAGTTTGGTTGTGTTTTCTGTAGAGTGCCGAAAAAATGCTAAGTTTAAAAGTTGAACAACGCGTCAATTTGAATTTTTTTAGTAAAATTGCGCAAAACACCAACAGAATGTTGTTAAATGCTTACTACGTCCTATGGGAATGACTGCCTGTCTCGTGCGTGTGTGAGTGGCACAAAAGATTTAGCGAGGAACGTGAGAATGTTGAAGATGATGAACGCCATGGACGACCTTGCACTTCAAGAACCGAAAAAAATGTAGAAGAAATCAGTCAGGTTGTTCGAAAGACCGCCGACTCAGTGTTCGAATGATAGCTGAACATTGACAAAGACACCGTATGGAAACTTTTGCGTTAGGATCTTAACATGACGAAAGTTTGTGCAAAGATGGTCCCAAGGGTTCTCACACCAGAGCAAAAAGAACGTCGCAAGGAATGTTGTGTTGACATTCTGCAGCAACTTGACACAGATCCAAACCTGTTTCATAAAGTAATCACTTGAGATGAGACCTGAATCTTCCAGTACAATCCTGAAACCAAAAGACAATCAATGCACTGGAAAACACCGTCATCACCAAGAATGAATAAAGCTTGTCAAAATAAGTCAAAATTCAAAGCAATGCTCATTGCTTTTTTCGATATCAAAGACGTAATTTTGGAAGAATGGATTCCAGAAGGCACCGCAGTTAATCAGCATTATTATAAGGAAGTTTTGAAAATGCGTTAGATGAAACGGCCGCAACTGTGGAAAAATTGTTTCTTTCTCAACCAGGACAATGCGCTGCTCACACAGCACTTTCTATGAAGCAGTTTTTGACCGACAAACACATTAATACACTTGAACATCCTCCATATTCGCCTGATTTTAGCAACTTGCGATTATGTTTTCCCAAAAGTTAAATCAGAACTTAAAGGGACACATTTTGAGTCAGCTGATGCTGTAAAGAAGAAAACGGCAGATATGTTGGAACAAGCGACAGAAATTGATTTGCTCCATGCCTTCCACCAGTGGAAAACAAGACTACAGCGATGTATTAGTGCAAATGGGGAGTATATTGAAGGGGACAAACATTAAATTTGTAATACCAATAAATAAAGGTGAGTTATTTAATCAGTCTCGTTATTTAATAGGCATACCTTGTACATATGTTTAGTTGACTGGTGGCCATTTGTTGCTTTTTTCAACCCCTGGCTTAATACAAAAAAAAAATGTTTTCTTATGTGATGTATGCTATGCCTCAGCAGTGCTATGTGGGCCTTTGTTCAAGAAGGAAACCTTTCCGATGACTAGTGATGGCTACTTTCCACTAAGGGGGTTGGATGACAGGTTATACGAGTTCAGTTCCTCTTACCTGAGCTCATTCTCTGTTTTTGCCCTCTTTGTCCAATAAGTTCCAGACTTAAGGTTTAAGGCTGTTGGAGTGTGGTGCCGCCTCATCTCTTATTTTAATAAGACACAATTTGCGCCATGCAGTGTCATGCTGCTGAGAGGAGCATTTCTAGGTGCATGTTGATGCGACAAAAGCATTCAACTCACAAAAGTGAGACAAGTTATCAAGGCAGTATCCATAACCCCTCAATCATGTGATTAATTTAAGCCATGTATGAGGCTAAATAAAGTAGCATTTTAGGTGAAAAACTTAAACTTTTAAGTGAATAAAAAGGAAGCCACAAACCACCAGTGTAGGTGCTGATTCATTTTACTAGCAGGTTTCCTGGAAGTGGGCAAATACCTTGAAATGTGTTAGTAAAACAATAGGTGCACTTGCCCAAATGAACAAGGAAATCAGGCTCATTCTTTGTGGTTCACGAATGAGCTTTATTGAGTTTAGATCTTTGGAAACCTATCTGTCAATGATCACCATTGACAGAAATGATGAAACAAAAACAGAAATCCTCAATAGGTGGCAGTATTACACTTGAAAAATGAAAGAAATCATTAAAGACTGGAATTGAATTGTTTGTGACTTTTCAAATTTTTTCTTAACACTGCCATGGGACTATTCATCCATTCTCATAGTGGATAAGGAGTACCTGAAGGCCTGCCCCAGATATATTAATTAGAGAGGCTCTGGCTCGGTTTCCCGAAAACCGAGCCCAACCGAACTTCAGAGATCCGGTACCTTTGCGCGCCCACGAAACTGAAAACAAGGCAAAATGTCATTGTTGCATTTTCGGATCTCGCAAATTTTTGAATCTATAAGTACCGTCCTCCACGGAGATCCGGCGCCATTTCACAGAGAGACACAGAAGGGATAGCAGGGTTTTTGTCAGTCTCCAGTGCAGTTGGGCAGCGTCATTAAAGTTAGAGAGAAGGGTTGACAGTGTTCTTAAAATTCTCCAGTGGCATTCTACTGTGCCATAGCTCACCCAGAAACAGGAGAGGTAGCAGTGTTCAGTGCGGAAAGAGAAATAATTGGGCTGGCAGTGTTCTTAAAAGTCTCCAGTCACATTGTACTGTGCCATAGCTTGCACAGAAATAGGAGAGGTGGCAGTGTCACAGTCTGTCTGCAGAAGATCTAATGCCCCTCCAGTTGTAATATCCATTCCTGTGTCTACATACGTTTGGCAGTTCTTCAGGGATGAGAGGGAGGTATCCAGAGAGAAAAAGGAGATTAAAGACGCAGCATGAGCAGACATGGTTTAATAATGTAGAGTTCATTGACAGCACTGTTGGGCTTAAGGCAGCTAAGCTATTGGTAGCTTGTTTTGTGGGGGACCAAACAAACCAAGCACTTTAGCCCCAAAAGTGGCACTCCTTGTCGCTGGAGTGCTTGCTTTGTTAGAATGTATATCTCCTTTTCAATATCTCACATAAGGGTGGGTGGAAGGGCCCAAGTACAACTCCATCTTGCACCACTTTTCTTTTCTGCCATTGCTGTGTGGCAATGTTTCCTAGATGTGCTATGAACTGCCGTGTGTTTGTGCCATTGCTCTGTTGCTTAGCATCCAGCCAGGACGCTGCAGTCTTTGTCTGAAAGTGTATGAAAATAGTATTGTGACCTGTGAAGTGTTCAAAAATTGGCTTAAAATGACTGGAAATTAGTGTTATTGAGGTTAATAATAATGTAGAAACAAAATAAGAGCAAAATTATGTGATTTTAGCATATTTTAGCAATTTTTGCAAAAAATAAAGAACCAAAACCAAAACACGGGGATCAGTGAACATCTCTAGTATTAATGGGCTTCTAATGATAAGATATCCCTGGAAATGTCCCCAGAACTTCATGGAGTGATAGGAAAATTTGTTCATTTCCACAAATGGCACAATTCTGTTTTGTTCAATGTCAGACTGAGCAACTGGGATACCATGGAAAGTCCTTGTGGGTCCTAATGATCAATAATTGAAACAGCAACACACTTTAGGAAAGGTAGTGCTATCACCCAGAGTATACTGAGTTTTTAACTAACATAAAAAAAACCTGTTTGATTGCTTTTTCAATATTATTAAACAGCCAGTGTACATTTTAATCTGAGGAGATAGGGCATGATTCGGGAGGTGACAAGGGTTGAAAAAAATTCTGTTGCATCAGAGGTCATGTAGCTCCTCTTTATTAATTGCTATATTCTGAAACAATTCATAATCAGTATTTGGGACAGTCTAGTCATTATCAATTCAAGTTAGATATCTGCAGATCAGACCTGGTTTGAGGCCTGTTGTCATTTCTTCCTATGCACATTGTAGTCATCTATGAACTGTTTTTAACCCATGAATGGTAGACACTGTGCATTCTGTAAATCCTGAATTCTTCATGCAGACTTATGGCCATGTATACTCTAGCAGTTATAGAGACTGATCCATAGGGGTTTAGAGGTTAGCAGTCATTGGGGTCTGATCTCATCAAATCCTGACATCATGTGATGTGACGTCACAGGTTTACAGATACAAGTCCATATTATCGTTCCTCCTATCAATTGTCAGTGAATTGGCATGAGTCGTTTTTATTTACTTCATCTGATCATTCTCTCACTACAATATGGAAACTCACTGTCTGTGTTTTTAATATTTAGTACCAACCAGGAGGACTGAGAAAAATGGAGTGACCTGCCCCATGTGTGTTTCATTATTTTATACAACCCATTGTGATGACAATTATATAAAAGAGTGCACTGGAGACGAGACTAAATGCACCACAATTACGTCTAAAGGTAAATATACATGTATTGCAGTGCTGGTTGAACAGTAAATATACATAATTATTTATGAACTGCATAATCTCCCCCAGTTTTTCTTCACATCTGCAACTTGTCCCCAAAAAACATGTCAGAGTGTGCTTGAATTTCAAGGGCTCTGGAAATTGCCTCACAAGAGCATTCTAAACCTAGTTCTCTGGGAGAGCGGCTAAAGCAAACAAATTGTAAAACAACATGACCAAGGTTGGTTCAAGTCCAACCTCCTACCAATTTAGGGCCACTCCCTTTAGCCTAAACCAAAGTTGTACCTGTTTCTCCTAAAATACTGCTCAGTTAAACCTAATTTTGTCTAAATTATTTACGTTAGCATGAAAGTACGTGTTCAATACCCACTCTGCAAGGCACACCATTCATTTGCTCAACTCTTTCTCACAGCTGGGGCAAACTTTTGCACCCACACATATGTTGCAGTTTTCCTTGCCGATCTATATGCGTTGTATAGGGCAGTACGGTGGCTCAGTGGTTAGCACTTCTGCCTCACAGCACTGGGGTCATGAGTTTGATTCTCGACCAAAGCCTTATCTGTGTGGAGTTTGTATGTTCTCCCCGTGTTTGTGTGGGTTTCCCCTGAATGTTCTGGTTTCCTCCCACAATCCAAAAACATACTAGTAGGTTAATTGGCTGTTATTAAATTTACCTTGGTCTCTCTCTCTCAGTCTGTATATGTTAGGGAATTTAGAATGTAAGCTAAAATGGGCCAGGGACTAATGTGAGTGAGTTCACTGTGCAGCGCTGCGGAATTAGTGGCGCTATATAAATAACTGGTGATGATGAAGATTTGTTGTTGTGCTCTGTGTAAAACTTGTGCAGAAGTAGGAGCGCATTGTCACAAAAACCCACTGACGTAGGTTAGCCCACTGACATGATAGGTGATAGACGGTTGGTAAGAGATCAGGCTGAACCTGGGAGAGCAGTCTCTGTAGCGGTAGTGTAGTACAGCAAAGCAATGCAGGATTAGTTAGCTGAAGTGGTACAGCACACACAGAAGATTCCTAAGCCGTAATCAGTGGTCGGATACACTGAAGAAGCACCGCACACAGGAGAGTCATTGGGTCAGATACACAGGAGCTCTGATCGTGGAGTAGTCAGTATGGATAGCCCGGTTGGATACACAAGAGCACAGACAGCAGAGTGGATGTCCAGAAGCAGAGGTCTAACAAGCCAAAAGGTCCTACACAGGGAAACACCAGGAAGCAGCACAAGGGTACACAGGGAGAGCCAACGCTAAGTGGTAACTTGTTTGCTCTGACACAACTGCAGTGTCAGAGTGAGCTTTATATACTCTGCAGATTGTATATGTCACCTCCCAGCCCCAATCATGTGACTGCCTGAACAAGGAAAGGCTGAGCTGTACACAGGGGCAGAGGAATCAGCAGCACAGGAGCAGGTAAGTTTTTAACACTACCCCAGCAAAGTGTTTTTTTCCTGGTAGCTACCAGAGCTATGACATCACCTGGGACACTGAATCAATTTTAATAGGGAGGGAAATATTTTGCACTGATAAAATACACTCTACTGACTGTTATTAAAAGTATACTATCTTTCAGGACTAAATCTTAATGAAGAATATCGTGGTTGTGCAACTCCTTCCGTATGCAACCTGGGAAGCCAGACTGCAACTATTTATAATAATGAATACTCTTTGGACATTACATGCAAAAATGACAGTGATTTCATCCAACACAGCTCTTTCTCTCTGGTTCTTGCTGTAAGCATTGTGTTGAAAATTATTCTTTAAGAATTGTTGCATGAATGACAAGGAATGACAACCGTATTAATATTATGCTCTTTAATGATTTATGCTGTAATTATCCACAATTGTTTCAAGGTTGACTGTATCGTTAATTGTATTGTATATGAATCTTGGAAAGGAGCATAACTCAGATAGAGGAGGGGAATGCAAACAACATGAAGTCACAGACTGATAGTTAGATAGTGAAAGGGGAAGAGTCAACAAACAGTAGTGACATGAGGCTCCTGTCACACTGCTGTGGGAAGGATTGTTGTAATTACCCCCTTTTGAAACAAAGTTCATACACCCAGCTTGATTTAATGATCAACTGCACCTGCTTTGATGTTCACTAAACAGTTAAATTTAATTTTACAACTGATCAGATGCTTTGCACAATCATTGACCCTGATTTTGACAATGGCTTAAATGCACATGGATTGTAATATAAAATAAAAAAATCAGATCGAACTACTGCTATTTTTTTATTCATTATTCATTGAAATTTTTCCTTTTTTCCCCTCTAAAGTTACTAATGTAGCAAATAAAGGGGACGTCTTTTTGCCATTATTTCAATGTTACCTTTCTACTATGTAACCCTCATTTACATGGATGCGTGATCTGGTAATGTGACCTCCTTGATACCCATCAGACAATGCCAATAGGTCCAACGCCCAGTTATAGATCAATCTCTTTTTCACATTGCAGTATATATTACTTGTTCACAACTGTACTCTGCAGTATAATAATCTTCTCTCGTTCCACTGTTCATTAGGCTTGTCGGGTGAGACTAACACTTAATCCTAATGGGACTGTCAGTCTCTACTCATCTTTTCTCCTCCTGCACTAGAAAGTATGGGTAATTCTACTGGCATTAGTCTTTACTGTAATATTTCTCACTTACTGTATGTTCTTCGTAATCAACTCACATAGAGCTCACTTTAGCGTGCACCCACGCTCTCAGATTCTGTTTCTCACACTTGTCAGGATCAACCGCACGCTAAGCTTACTGGTTGTCACCCGCGGTGTCCTAACACTCAGGAACCTCACATCTTGCAAACTGCTCCAAGTTTAAACTAAAATTATAAACTCGGAACTCTTAAATGACAAACTCCCAGGATGCTGGGTCACCCTCCCAAAAAAGGACATCGCTCCCATTCTCGATGTCACATACTCTTACACCATAGGTTTATTAAACATGTTTCACATAAATTGCTTTACAAAGACCTTCCTATATTTTTGTTTTAAAGTATGCACCAAGACAAAGTAAGTGTTGAGAGTATATGGGGAAGCAGTGAAGGGTATCCAAGGTCAGTGCTGGGATTTCCAGCCTCCCCCCTGCCACCAACACATGCACTAATCCCTTATACCCCCACACTGTTCCGATACCCGCTCCGTTTAGAGTGGGTACTCAGAATGTATGGGGGTTCGTCGCAGCAGGCGGGCAAACTTCTGCTGCGCTTACAGGGCTTACCACATTCCCCCGGACCATAAAGTGTCACTTTCATGTTTATATTAAATAATATGTAATTTCTTCAATAACATTTTTTAAATGTAAAAAATATCTTGGTATCCACATATGTACGTATTTAGCAGTAGAATAAAACACAAAAAGCAGAAAAATGTACTAAGTTGTAGTTTATTCCACACAGAAATCCTTAAATGGGCCGAGCAATATTTAGAAGTAGCTGCAAAAAATTAGATTTCAAGCAGGTGATCTCCTTCACTGTGGAACTGAACTCACCTGTGATGAGTAGGGGGTGCCTGGAATATAATAATCACTCATTAACAAGCTTGAGTAGAGAAAAATTCTGTTTTGTGTTGTTGAATCTACTACAATGAGCACAGAGAAAAGAAAGAAAGCCAGAGAATTGTCTGACGAGGCCAGGCAGAAGATTATAGCCAAGCAGGGACAATCTCAAGGCTGCAAATTAATCTCCAGCAATCGTTCCTGTTTTCACCATATGCAATGAAGCTTAAGGCCCAAGGCGCTATAGCCAGAGCTGGATTAAGGCTCTGGGGGCGCCAGGAGAATGTTAGGCAGGGGGGCCCCTATGATGCTCTATTTTCTGTAATAGTAACAGAGTAATAATTGTGGAAACCAAATACTACTGTTAGTTTCAACGTATGGTAAAAGGAAATTATTGTGAGTTACTTGGAAAATTTAAAAGGGTGCCAATATTTGGCTACGACTGAGTGTAGAGATTGTGAAAGTCTAATAATTGGATGAAGTCGTTTCAAATTAACAGCCATCAATTTACTTGGCTTTTTTAGAAAATATGCGAATAGCACGCTACGTCGTGGGAGTGTGTATTTATCAATAACATGTGCAAACACTTCTGCATACACTTACACTCACACATTCATTTGTAAATAGTTCACCTTAATAAAGTTCCAACACACAGTCTTTTATAATCGAACGTAATAGGTTTAATAGTTTTATATAATAATGTTAAAACCACTTTGTTGTTATCCAAGGTTCAAGATATAGGAAATATATCATGTCATTCTAATCCACTTTTTACCATCAAACATCCGCTACTATCGGCTAAGCAATCTCACCTTGCGTATTCATGTTATGGATGATAGAGGAATAATGATCAGAATGATATTGTGTGTGTAATGTTAATAGACCAGCTTAAACCAGTATTTCAGTGGGAAGACACGTATGCAGCTGTTGTAGAGTTGACCCCCATCCTTGGAGGGCATTGTTTGAACCGACCTATGACCTGCATTATACTGTCCTGAATCCTGAACCAATGGAAACATGCCATGACATCACTACTGTTTTTTTATGCATCACAAACTGTATATAATCCAGGCACTGGGACCACCGTACAGTCTATTTTGACCACAGACTTCAGGATTGAATGACTGTATGCTGGATCCAGAGCGCTTGTGTATGTATCGGCTGTACTTATTCTATTGAATTGTTATTTGTTCTATCTTGCTATTAAATCTCTTTGTGCATTGGAACCTCCTTTATCACAGCGGACAATTTTTATTGATAATGACTAGACTAACATAACAAGATATACTTAACTTCAGTTACCATGTCCATTGTCATGAAATGAGAAATACGGTGTCTGGATGCGGCAGACAAAGATTGTTGTCTGTTCCTCAAATGTGTTGAAGTCATAAAATATGCATCATTGATCAAGCCTTTAAACAGGTAAAAGTAATTTCTGACAAATTGTGGATATATACATGTAAATTACATATTTCTGGCAGATGTGTTTGATGCAGAGATTGAAGAAGTTAAAGCTAGTTCCAACTGTAGATACAGCTTTCACATTATCATCTAACAATAAAAACACACTGTTTTGTCTTGTGCATATGACAGCTCTTTACATTATAATATCAGATGAGGGTAATGCGATTAACAATGTGGATGAATTGTGTGCTGCCATTGTCTCATTTAAAGCTAACAATATTCTGACTAATTTATTTATGTATTGTACATTTATTTATATAGAACCAGCAAATTTGTTTGATTCTCAGCGCAATGGTGGTAATTTATTGGTTCAGAAGAATATTTGCTTTTTGAATGGAGCCACGTGTTCCTGCTGTACAGGGCTTACTGCAGGATGTTTTTCCCCAAATTGAAGCTGAGCTTGTGGTAAATGATATAGTGCTTACTCATATACATCCATATCAGCGCTTATCCTTTACACTGTATATCTGTGTGTATCTAGCAAAATGAAAACATGAGGTATTAGTTCATATTTTGATCAAAACATTTAAGCCTGCATCCCAGCGTCAAGGGTACCTTATTATATGCAGGTCCTTCATTGACCTATATGCTTTAAACACCAATAAAATGCAGGTAAAAACAGATGCACTCACCTCCCGGGTATAGGGGTTTACATCTAGCAAGGGCTGGCTTGTGAGCCACACCCAAATGTGCCTTAAATAGGCTTGATGGACAGCTGCTATGACAATGTTTTGAAACAAAATCAGAGAAAAACAAGCCCACGCTCGGTATATCCCATATTGTAGCAGCTGGTACAATATGCAATATGGGATATACCGAGCGCGGGACAAAATCATAGAGACCATTTCTACAAACTAATCCAAAGGAAATGTAGTTTTACCTGTAAAGTTAACAGTTTGCTAATCCATATATTATTGCAAAATCCAGCAAATTCCATAACTTGATGATTTTTTTTGCTGATCTATAATTACGCTAACTCTTTTGCCATGCAAGTATTAAAGCAAGTTTGCACAGTAATAAAATTAAAAATATTTGTGGGAATAATATAACATCCACTCACGCAGAAAAGGCTGTATTAGGCAGAGAGAGCAGCTAATCATAAGGGCCCTACTATAACAAAACAGAAACAAAGTGATAGTGCTCAATCCCTGTACTGATTTAATAATAAGAAACCCTCTAGTATCAGTAATGAAGTGTAATATCAAGTCAATGGTGTATAAGTAAAGGAGTGTGTATAAAATGCACATCTATTACCTAGAAGCACAAATCACCATAGAGAGTCCAATAAAGTTAGTCCATAATTCTGCATGTTGTCTGTAGCACCGTAGTAACCTGATAGATAGTGTCAGATCTTGTTGTCAGATGATTATCTCCCCTTGTATAAGTAAATAAATCAAATAGTCACGAATTAGGGTAAACCATCCTAAGACTTGCTGTAGAAAATATAGTAACCACTTACAGTTAGGTGTTAAAAAATGATTTAGATCTGTCAGATCTCCTCTGAAGTTCTGATGTGTGGCATGCAGTGATCATCCATCCCGACATTCTAGTTGAGCTTGAAGTTAGTCGGTTTTGTGTATACCAATCTTCCCAATTGTCCTCAGTAGTATGGCTATCTTCCCTATTGGCTTTCCTACGGTCACCGCTCCCCCTTGGGTGGAGCAATAACAGTGATGATCTATCTTTCACCGCCGATCAATCCTTTTCTACTTATGAAATTGATGAATCCAGTCTAGAGACAGACCCACTCTATGAACAATTGGTGATTCGATCCTTTGAACAAGGCTGAATTGATATGAGAATATCACAATTGTTAGACACCAGAGATCATGTAATCAGTAAAACACCAGATAATAATGCCCACACTTCACTCGCAAGAAGAGCTGATGATAACGATACCAAGGTATTCACAACACATAGTGATGTCTTGGAGATAGACCTAGTGGCCACATTAAACACAGACAAAGATGTTTTTTTTAGAGACAGCCACAACACCTGGGCTGATCATGACCCCCATTCAGGTAGGAGGAGAACTAATTTCAATGAAAAGCAAACTAAACCAGTCAGACGAGAAGGTAGGGGAGAAAGGAGATCCCTAAAAACTAAAGATATAAGGAATCCTACAGAATTTAAGACTATTGGGATTTTCAATCTCAGTAATCATGTATAACCTCAGACTTCATAACTAAATAAGGGAATTAAGTTTGCTCCAAATAAACAGTTAAACAAATTGAATACTTATCTAGATTTACAAAATTCGAAAATTAACCCTTAGAAATTTTTCATTAGTCAACCACCTATTACACAGACTAAGAAAATGTATAAGCAGGGAGATTCCCTACCTACTGACCTCAAACCACCTTCCAAATTTTATCCAGGACATATAAAAGGGAATTTTATACAGACATTCGAAAAATTAGATACAGATGATATAGACAAAATAAATACACAGGTTAAAAAAATACAAAAAAACAAAACTTAACCAAACAAGAAATAGAATCCCTACAACAATTAAAAAATAACAATCAAATAATTATCAAACCCGCAGATAAGGGAGGAGGGTGGTAATTATGATCATGGAGGACTATAAAATAGAGGCCGAGCACATCCTGAGTGATGTAGCGACATATCAACCATTAAATAAGGATCCTACAAATGAATACCATCAACAACTAATTAACCACTTGCAAATAGAATTAGAAACTGGCATACTCAATAATGAAGAATATAAATGCTTACATACACCTCATCCAATTATTTCAGTATTTTACTTCTTGCTGAAAATACAAAAAGATCCACTAAAACCACCAGGCCGACCCATTATATCAGGATTGGATCAGTTACATCTAATTTGTTGAGATATGTGGATCAATTTCTTCAACCCCATGTTAAACAACAATTTTCATACCTTTGAGATACTACAGAAGTGCTCCTAGAATTAGAGAGAATAGTATGGCAAAATTATTTTTGGCTGGTGACCTATGATGTTACCTCAATATATACAGTGATAAAACATGAACAGGGACTAAAAGGTCTACGACACTTCCTGCAACAGGACAATCATATGAGGGAGGATCAAATCCAATTTATCATAGATAGTGCCTAATTCCTTTTAGAACGCAACTACGTGTGGTATAAGGGACAACATTATCTGCAAATACAAGGCACGGCGATGGGCACCAGGTTCGCCCCGAGTTATGCCAACCTCCTCATGAGCATGTGGGGGGAGGAGGCCATTGGGCAGGTTGGCACCCTCTGGACAGGTCTGGTGCTATACAAACGCTGCATTGAAAACATCATAATAATATGGAGAGGGGAGGAAAATTCCCTCAAAGATTTCTTGGCCACAATGAACATCAACACGTACAACTTGACATTTACTATGAAATACAGCATGAATAGAATAGAATTCTTAGATCTAGAAATATTCATAAAAGGCCATAAAATAAAAACCCCAAAAAATGCATGAAGCCAGTAGATGTTAATGGCTATATATTAACCAACAGTCATCACAATCCAATCTGGCTCTCGGGTACACCTGGCGGCCAATTTGCAAGAATACGTCGGAATTGCACTGACGTACAACATTACATCGAACAAGGAGAGAAACTTAAGCAGAAGTTTAGAGAAAAAAATTATGATCCCAACATAGTAGATGGTGCGTTTAACAGTGTGAAAGACATAGATAGAGGGGAACTACTCAAATAAAACTATAACAAAAAGAAAGAACAGTTTGGACAGGATGTCCTATTTGTTACTCAGTATTCAGATTCTGCCAAAAAATTACATCAGATTCTAAAGAAACATTGGCACATACTGGCAAAGGATGAGGACCTAGAAGCTCACCTGCCAGTTTGTCCCAAACTCATTTTTAGAAGGGCCCCTAACCTGAGTTCACAACTGATAACAAATCATATACCAAAGAATAAGGTAACCAACACTTGGCTAGACAAAAGAAGCCCTACTATCGGCTTCTTCTACTGTGGCAGATATATCAACTGTAGAAAATTAGGCTGTAGAAGCACTAAGCCGGTTCACCAATTCAGGTCACAGGTAACAAAGGAAATATTCAATGTGAAACAATTTCTGACATGTGATTCCACCAATGTAATCTATCTGATGGAGTGCCCCTGCAAGCAACAATATAGGGGCAGGACCACTAGAAAACCGAAGGTTCGTAGAGCCGAACATATAGCCAATATAGAGAAGGGCTATTTGGCACATAGTGTCTCCCCTCATTTTCTACAAAGACATAATCAGACACCAGATGGTCTTAAGTTGCGAGCCACAGCACAGGTAAAATAGAACTGGAGAGGTGGAGATTTCCTTTAAAAAATAAATAAAGAAGAGGCGGCTTGGATATTTAAATTAAAAACATTGACGCCTATGGGGTTAAACATTGATTGGGAGATGGCTTCTATCATTCTTAAAGATAGGTGAACTTTATCTTGCTTATGAAGCTAATATAACTGAAATGGATAGTAAATATTGGAATTATTAGGAGAGCTAGTGTGAGCTAGCCAGGTCCTGTAATATACCTCCAAGGCAGATCCAGGGGCCTGATTCATTAAGGATCTTAACTTGAGAAACTTCTTATTTCAGTCTCCTGGACAAAACCATGTTACGATGCAAGGGGTGCAAATTAGTATTCTGTTTTGCACATAAGTTAAATACTGTCTGTTTTTTCATGTAGCACAAAAATACTTGATAGCTTATTTGTACTGTGAAATTTAAAGTTGATATTTGTGTGCTACATGAAAAAACAGACAGTATTTAACTTATGTGCAAAACCGAAAACTAATTTGCACCCCTTGCATTGTAACATGGTTTTGTCCAGGAGACTGAAATAAGAAGTTTCTCAAGTTAAGATCCTTAATGAATCAGGCCTCAGTTTTGTAAGTCTATGCATGGTTTTAGGTCTGTTTTTATAATTACCACACATATCTCTATATATGGGTATATGTTTTTTAGTGCCTTTGTAGAAAGAAGTTGATGACTACACAGGTGGAAGTACCTGTTTTTTTTATTTATTGTATCTAATCATTTTAAAATGTACATTATTTTAATCTAATTTATATGGATTGTGCATCCATGTTTTTAGCGGTTACTGGTAAATAATGTATGTTACAAAACATATACTATATGTGAGTGACATGTATTAGCGCGTGGAAACAAGGATTCCTTATTAGCCAACTACCTCTGCCTATATAACACTGTATGTCCACATCAGCAATGGCTGCTTGCCAATACATGTATGAAAGTCTGATACTGATTGCTACATAGATATATATAGATTGGCATTACTTTATAAATGGCATGCCTATAACTATATACTGTATTACTCCTAAGAATCATACTGACATTTATAATGATGTTCATCTATATATCTAATCCGTTCCCAAGACCCAGCATTTTATTAGCTTTTTTTTTAGTTTTTCTCTTCAACAAGATGTAGCTATTCAGTGTGTACAATAAATACTATTGATGTTATTGTTTAATTAACCACATAAGACCAGAGCCAAACACGCAAAATGCGTTTTATACATCATAGAACAGTGTTTATCACCATCTGCGCATGCACAATATACTAATGAAGACATAAGTGCTCATTGAGGCATCCGGCATCAGTATTTAGAAACCATCAGTTGCTGGCAAGTATTACCCTCTTGAAAAAGTCAAATTTTGATGAAACGCGTTGAGGATTAGACACGCTGTTACTCTAACAGATTACTCCTACACCTTGTACCTATATGGTCTTACATGTAAGTGGATCCACATCATTTTTTCCATCTAACTGTAAGTGGTTACTATATTTTCTACAGCAAGTCTTAGGATGGTTTACCCTAATTCGTGACTATTTGATTTATTTACATGTACATGGGGAGATAATCATCTGACAACAAGATATGACACAATCTATCAAGTTACTACGGTGCTACAGACAACATGCAGAATTATGGACTAACTTTATTGGACTCTCTATGGTGATTTGTGCTTATAGATAATGCATGTGCATTTTATACATAATCCTTTACTTATACACCATTGACTTGATATTACTCTTCATTACTGATACTAGAGGGTTTCTTATTAGCAATCAGTATAGCAATTGAGCACTATCACTTTGTTTCAAAATATGCTTTGAATAAACAAATAAAGACTATTTTATTGGAAACTATTGTTTCAATAAGGAAACCTGTTAAGTATCCTATATTATTTATTATACTGATTTTAACTTTGTAAGAGGAATTTATAATGTGAACGTGCATAGTAAAAATGTAAACAATTACTTTTTTCGAAAGTCACCATAACTTATTCAAAAGTTTAAGTATTCTTTCCCGCAGCTATTCTTTAAAAAGCAAACATATTATATGACATACTGGATTGCAATAAAATAGTTACGGACCTTACTTTCATTTTGACTAGTAACACCAGCTTAATGATTTACAGCTTTTCACTTTTATACTTTTTGGAAAATATATATAACCGCACAAACTGTTTAGAGCTTGTAAGTCCTGTCACTTTGATTTGGAATTCCATTTGGTTTTGTTCAACATGAAAGCCTTAATAGTGGTTTGTTTTCTGCTGTCATCACTTCTAGCCGTAGGTAAGTGTTTCTGGAATGAAAAGATGCCTAAATATTGATAATATCCTAAGTATTACATGTACTATATATTAAAAGTAATGTTATATTCAGTTAGACATTTCCTTACAGAATTGAAGAAGTTAAGGATCAAAATCTGGTTTCTGGTCTATGATTTATATTATTATTATTATTATTATTATTATTATTATTATTATTATTATTATATGATATATGCTACTACTACTACTACTAATAATAATTTATAAAGCACCAACATATCCTACAGTGCTGTACAAAATAAGTAGTACATAAAATGATAGCAATAATATAGGATTGAGAACTATATATAGGATTGAGAACTTTGCTCAAAAGAGCTTACAATCTGAAAGGTAAAAGGGAAGAAACTAGAGTCAGATACCCTCACTACCTCTCAATCTTCGGTTGTGCTGCCCACTGCTGTTACAGAGGTTGTAGATGGCTGGTAGGAGGGAGGGACCCAGAAATCCAGAGCAAATTGAGGATGAAATACGATTATCAAAAACATTTAAACAAGGACATTTTTGGGTTGAAATTTGGCTAAGTCGCTATGAACAGAATTTTGTGGGCTTCCTACAACACTAATGTCTGGTAAATGACTGACACGATTTCAAATAATGTTACTTCTTTTGAAATAGCAATTTAATTCTTTAAAATTAGGCAAGCTGCTTTAAGAATTATTATTAATGAAATCTTAAATGCAGTTTTTATATGTATATATTTCCAAATAGTGGAGAAGCCTATCACAAAAATGGCACAGCATTACAGAAAATTAGGCCTGGGGAGTGGACTAATTTGTCCTGATTTTCCAATCAGCTATATTATGTATTAAAGTATGTAAAGATTTTAAAGAAAAGCCAATTGTGAAGAGGCTGTGAAATAAATATTTTTTTCTTCCTGTAGGTTATTCTTTGTCGTGTATTGAATGTATAGATTGGGATGCAGACACTTGTACAGGACCCGAAAGAAAGTGCAAAGCGGATGAAGATGCTTGTATATCTTTACTCTTTGAATATAGTATGTTATGTACCATATGTTATGTGTCTAAAAGAATATTTGTTGTGGTGTAGATCTATAGCTACAGGCTGCGTCTATCTGGTGTATTGAGTGTGCTTTCTCACAATGAATTGAATGTGTATCTGAAATATTGTGTAAGAGGCTGTTTGTATCGTTTTAAATTTTGCCTGCAAAGTTGCTGAATAGTGGCAATTTGCAGAAATCGGACCTAAATACATTTACCCCTTAGTCACATTTAGTTTGTAAATAATTTGTGCCAAGTTAAATATGTAAGTTTCAATAGTCCCACCCTGTAGTGTGATGGGCTAAATATTATGCCACATCCTGGATTTAATTTAGTTATTACCTAAACAAATTACTTACATAAAATCTGTAAAAAAAATAAGAAAGTAGGTTGAATTATTAACACCATTATATCCAAATCATTCAGTTTACAGGAAACAACAGTGTCCGCTAGTTATGCGTGCGTGCATAGCAATAAAAATAAACTTGTTTAGTACTTGAAAAACCTGCACAGTTATTTCTTCAGTAATGTGATATATGTGCATATTCTGTATGTTTGTGTAAAAGGGTAGCTATGTACCCCTGATTGGTTGCCATGAGCAACATCCCGCAGCTTGATAAATTTACCCCCAGGTTTCTGAAGAGGTGGGATATGTACAGCTCTGCTGGTTCCCTGTAGATTTTTGACATCTTGTACCCAGTTGTGTGGTATTGCCCAGCCTTTAATATTGCTCAGGCACAGTCTGTGTCTGAAAACACAGCGGGCATCATGTAAGAACCTACTTTGCCTGTGCCAATCTTCGCATGCGCAGCCTGCGTTTAAAGACGCGTCAATTCACACCGCACTTCGATGAGATCATCGCTGGTGGCGAATTCAATAGCAATCGTTCCTTCAAGGTCTGAATTAATTTATTTAAGTTTGCAGATGGTATACACAGGGGTGTACCTTTTGGGACCAGAATCCAAGCATATCCCTCACATCTCACAGCAAAAAGTAGGACACAAGCGTACTTCATACTCATACATTATTGCAATGTGGTAACATCACCACACAGTGGGCTCCGGATATTATTTAATATGAAATATCCCTATGTCCTACATGGGACACGCAGTATCTGGTATGGACAGGGGCGGGCTGGCCCAGGGGGCAGGGGGGCAGCGGCTCCCCGGGCCGCTCAGTCAGACCGCTATTAGGGCTCGGATGCAATATACAACATTGTTCCCCGGTGGCCACATCACATGACAGGCGATGCGGCCGCGTCATCAATGATGCGATGTGATGCGGCCGCCTGTGTGCCCCCCGGGCGTCCCTCTCCCAGCCTGCGACTGGGTATGGATGCTATGTGCATTGACTAATGCTGGTTCATGGCCCTAGCACTAAGCTTCCCAGGTGTCAAGGACACCCAATAGATGTCCAGCGATGACAGCAGATGCTATAGAGTGTGGCTTCCATGTGTGTGGTGAGACTGATGTGGTAGTTATACTACTGGGTGTACGGTAAACAAAAGATACTAAGTGGATGTGCCTGAGGACCTTACATGGCTCATTACTTCTATGTATAGACTTCATGCTCCCTTTTCATTTCCTTTCCTATTATTTGCAGGCGATTTTATGATTTTTTATCGATTATGTGGAAAGGAAAAATCAAGCTGTAGTAAATCGGGGAGTGTTGGTGTAGATTTGGAATCGGTGAAGTTTGCAACTTCTTGTTGTTCTAAAGATAACTGTTTACCATCTAAACCTATAGGTGAGTGATATAACATCATTGCTTGCTACCAAGTATTATTATTATTATTATTATTATTATTATCATTATTATTATCCTAATATTATTATTTGTAAAGCGTCGTTCATGGTCCAGCATACAGGAATTCCAATTGCCTTGGTACCTTTTTTCATTCGTAGAAATCTGCTGATGGAAACGCTTGTCCATGCTCATCACTAACAACCCCAAGATTTTCTAAAGGAAGTCTAGGTTGGAGTGCAAGAAGTGAAGTATTAAAGACATGTTGCATCCCAGAGCTGTGTATGAATCCACTAGGTCACTCCCTAGATCACTCCCTAGATCACTCCCTAGATCACTCCCTAGATCACTCCCTAGATCACGATAGTTTTCTGCTTTATGATTTCCAAGAAAAAAAAAGAACAGATAATTTTGAAAGGCAACCAGGCTGCTTTTTCCATTGGATTTAACAGTTTCTGAAAATTTTCATCATCCATCACTGATCTCATTTGTGGCCCTATAAAAATTCCTTCCTTCAGTTTTGCATCACTTACTTTTGGAAATTTAGATTTCTAATGCATGATTGCAGCAGAGTTTTTTTTTCAATTGCTTTTACAAATTGCTCCATCCATCCTAGTTTAATATGCAGTGGAGGTAAATGCACTATTCAGGATTCACTAAAGGGGTATTTAACACATTGTTCCGCCCAGGATTAAGAGAATTACATTTAGGCCATTGCTCTCTAATGTAGTGAGACTTCCTATCCCTGCTTTCCCATTCACACAGGAAACAGTAGAATTTAATGCATACTTGCCAACATTTTTTTTTTTTTTTCCGGGAGATGCCGGCTGGGACGTGGGCGTGCAGGGGGCGGGGCTGCGAAATTGCGTCATTTTGGCCCCGCCCCCGTGACGGAATGACGCAAATCGCGTCATTTTACAGTGGGGGCGGGGCTAAACGCCGCGATTCCGGGTGAATCGCGGCGTTTAAACTAAATTTTTCCCCCTTCCTATCAGGGAGATTGCCACACTCGTCCGGGAGACTCTCGCAAAATGCGGGAGTCTCCCGGACAATCCGGGAGAGTTGGCAAGTATGATTTAATGTACCCAAGTTGCAAACCCAGCAATAAAGCAATGACCTTCAAATCACCACAGATATTCCAGTAATATTTTCATACTGGACATTTTCTAACAACAAATTCTTATTTTCATACCCCTCTTTCATATCAACGACATTCAAACTAACTTTTGATGAGTCTATGAACAATCGCCACTCATCCGGCCAGTGTTTATGTCCAAGAGCCTCCATAACAGAACACACATTATTACAAAAAACTGTATGTATATATAAGTGTATGACAGGCCATATAGAACACTAAAATATTAAAAAAAAAAAGTAATTGTCACAAACACACTATGAGGGGACTTCAATTCCCCCCCGAAGTACCGCAGTGTAAAAACTATTATACGGTATTATTAACCTGGCTTTCTTCTCGCAGCTCAGGGAGCCGGCGTTAAAACTACCATAATAACGGTATGTACACGCACTATTACCATAATAACAGTATTTATGCGCACTATTGCCATAATAGTGTGCAGGCCACGTTACTTTTTCAAGTAACACGGCCAATTGAAATCCCCCCTATGTTCTATTTCCAAATAGTGAAGAAGCCTATTCTAAATTCTAATTAAATATTTGAATTCAGAATTTAAAACTGTTATAGAGTCACTATTCAGTTTTCTTGTGAAAACAAATCCTATTGACCAATGTTGTCAGTTGTAGCTGGTGGTGGGGAAAGTGTGTGTAGTTATTTTAAGGTAGGAGTATTATCAGCCACCAATAATGAAGCAGCCATTGACGACTGGCATTCCTGTGCAGTTACTACTGGTGTGGTCCAGTTGAAATGAGAGGAGATAGTAGAAGTTGGGGACATGAAACGTTAATTAGTCATTGTAGAAATCATAAGGCAGTCAGTTGCTAGCAACTCACCATTTATCTCAACTGAACATTCCTCGTCTGGTTCTAACTCTGGAGAAGGATTTTGCTTTCTTACAGCATGGACACTTTGTGGTTATCTGCCAGCTCTGAGTCCAGAAATCTAAAGCAAAATTCTCACTGCTGGTAACAGAGCCAGCACACTTGTTCCCCATGTCCGCAGGAAGCTTCTGCCACCAAGGAAGCTGCAGAGATACAAAAGAAGGAACAGAGATGGTAACAGCAATGGCAATTGAATTCACTGGGTCAATGTCAGGCGCCGTCTCCGCACTGACACTTGGTGCAGGAGACGGACGCCTGCACCTTCTCAGCAACCACGTCCTGTTGCCTAGCAGTGGGACACTTTCTCTGCTCACCTACCTGCAGCCAGCAAGTCTTACCGCCAAAATCTCCCTAACCCAATCAGGAGGCACCTTAGGGTATATAAAGCAGCCTCTGACACATGTCTAGTGCCAGAGTATTTGGTCTTCAGCCTTGCTCCAGCGTTTGTTCCTGTGTTGCTGTTATTTGGATTCTGACTTCTCCTTTGGTTCCTGATTCTGGCTTAGAGTGATATTTGGTATTGACCCGGCTTCCTGACCATTCTCCTGCTTCTGATTTGGCTATATCCGTTCCTCTGGTTTTGACCCGGCTTGCTGACTACTCTTCCATCCTGCCTCCTGGTGGGCCGTCACCGCCGCCTCAATTGTTACCTCGCCAGCTGACTGATACTGAGAGCCGCGACCTGCACGTCCCTTGCAGCGAAGTCCATACCTCCTTGCGGGGGTTCCTGGTGAAAACCAGGGGCGTGTTAGACTCTGCGCCTCAGTACTCAGTAGCGCCAACTGCTGGCAGGTATCCTCAATTCTACCTAGTGATTCTGACAGTAAAGCAGTTGAATTGAGATCTTATTCAGAAGATCTTCTAAACTACTCTGTCCTTGGTGTGATGAGACTGCTTTTTAACAAGATTGCTTGTAATTTTTTACTACTGTCACAATTTTTAATTGAACAAATGCACCTGTTTTATATGAAATGTATGGGTTTTATGACCAAGATGATAGTATCTGTGGGGGTGTGGTGGAAGGTTGGAAGAGGCCGTTTGTAGTAAATGTTACAGACTGAATCCTGCCTTTCTCATTTTGCATACTGTATTAGTTGCAAGGTGGCCATTTATTGGCTTTTTCAGCCCCTGCTTAATATAAAAAAATATTTGCTTATGTTATGTATGCTTTGCCTCAGCTGTGCTATGTGTGCCTTGTTCCTGAAGGAAATCTTCTGGGGCCTGATTCAATAAGGATCTTAACTTAAGAAACTTCTTATTTAAGTCTCCTGGACAAAACCATGTTACAATGCAAGGGGTGCAAATTAGTATTCTGTTTTGCACATCCGTTAAATACTGACTGTTTTTTCATGTAGCACACAAATACTTGATAGCTTATTTGTACACTGAAATTTAAAGTTGATATTTGTGTGCTACATGAAAAAACAGTCAGTATTTAACTTATGTGCAAAACAGAATACTAATTTGCACCCCTTGCATTGTAACATGGTTTTGTCCAGGAGACTTAAATGAGAAGTTTCTTAACTTAAGATCCTTAATGAATCAGGCCCCTGATTACCAGTGAGGACTACTTTTCACTAAGGGGATTAGATGAGAGGTTACATGAGTTCACATCCTCTTAACCAGGTTCATTGTAAGTTTTTGCTCTGCTTGACCAAGAAGTCCCTTACTTAGCAGAGCCAAAAAAACAGGGAAATCCAGGGTAGGTAGAGTGAGCATTAAATCTTAAGACAGCTGGAGATGGGTGACCAAAAGTGGCAATTCTCTGGGATATCTGAATTTAGGACATATGTAAAAATGCCCTGTTTAAAAGGGAAAAATAGTTGCACTTGCACAAATGAACAAGGAATGCCGGTTCATTCTTTGTGTTTCATGAATGAGTTTTATTGAGTTTGGATCTTAGGAAAACTATCTGTCACCTTTGACAGAAATGATGACACGAAACAGAAATCCTCAATAGGTGGCAGTATTACACTTGAAAAATGAAATAAATAATTAACAACGAATAGATTTTTAAAACATTTTAAAAGTTCAAGAAAATATTTTCATTCTAGAGAGATAGGGCCTCAATTGTCATTAGCCATGTTGCAATTCAGAGCGTGCACATGCAGAGAAATACAGCCTGTACTCACATATAACACACAAATGCTGGACAGCTTTATTTTAACACTGCAATTTAGAGCTAAGTAAGACTGTGACCCCCCTCACAACTCTAAATATGTCAGCACATTTTCAATTTGCCCCCCTACAGTGCAGTATGATTTTGCCAAGTTGCAAAATTGAACCTTATCTAAATAAGACACATAATTGTATTTTGCACATTTCTATGTTAAAAATATTTACAGGGTTTGTCATTTTTTTGATTTCTGTACTGTGTGCTGATTGACAAGTGAAATAGTTGTGATACTATCTTCTGAATGCTAATTGCTATATTCTGAAGAAATTAATATTCAGTTATATTTGAACTGTGTCTCCTAACTTTGAAATTATTTGGGACGGTCCACCAATTATCATTTCAAGTTATCTATGAATCATCTGCAGACCAGATCTAATATGAGGGCTGTTGCCATTTCTTCCTACATTGTAGTCATCTATGAACTGTTGTCGTCAATGGTAGAAACTGTGCTTTCTGCAAATTCTGAGCCTTCATGCTTCAGGTCTTCACCTATAGTGTTACGCTACTGATATGAACTTCTAGAACAGGTGGTAAGAAGTCTTCACCTATAGTGTTACGCTACTGATATGAACTTCTAGAACAGGTGGTAAGAAGTCTTCACCTATAGTGTTACGCTACTGATATGAACTTCTAGAACAGGTGGTAAGAAGTCTTCACCTATAGCAGCCGCCTTTCCCATAGAGCTTGTTGAGCTCATTGGTACTTGGATGTCCCCAGGTCTCAACTCTAACGTAGTAGAAGTTTTAATGCAGTAGCGTAGCTCTGAGATAGGAGACAAGGGTCGTGAGTCTGTAGCGAGCAGGATAAATGGGGGCAGGTCAGAGGTCAGAGCTGAAAAAACAAGCATAATCCAATAAACAAAGCCAAGGTCAGAGGCAATCAGAGATCAAGCAGAGTCCAGAAACAAGAACAACAGGAATCAGGCAGAGTATTCACAGCACTGGAGCTGGTCAGCAAAGTGAGGCACCAAACACTATAATCAGCAGGGAGGGCAAGCCCTCCTTGCCTTAAATAGTGACATCGGCCAATCAGAATATATGGGGCGACAGCCCTTCGAAAGAAGCACAGCCGTGCAAACAATCAATTAGGATGCACTGCGTACTCGCCATGGCTGAGTGCTCTGTTGCAGGGATGCAGCGGTGACCAGAGGAGCGTCCCAGCTATTGCCATGGCAACGGCCAGGATGTGGGGGCAGAAGTGACATCCCATCTGTCTGGGTAACAGCCGGGGCGCAGCCTTCAGTGAAGACAGTCGAGCCGCTGCCGTGGGTTATGGCCATGTAGACCCTTGCAGTTATTGAGACTGATCCATAAGGGTTTAGACGCAGGGTTTCCCAAACCCAATCCTCAGGGCTCCCCAACAGTGCAGGTTTTCTGGATCACATGTGACATAATTAGGACCACCTGTGGATCTGTTACAATGTGTCAGTCAGTAATGAATACACCTGTGCTCCAGCAAGGAGATATGGAAAACCTGCACTGTTAGGGAGCCCTGAGGACTGGGTTTGGGAAACCCTGGTTTAGAGGTTAGCAGCCATTGGACTTTGATCTTGCCTATTCCTCTTTCAAATCCTGACAGCATTTGACAACACAGGTTTACAGATACAAGTCTATATTATTATTCCTCCTATAAATTGTCAGTGAATTGGGCATGACTCGTTTTCATTTCTTCATCTGATCATTCTCTCACTACAATATTTAAAACTCACTTTCTGTGTTTTTACCTTTAGTACCAACCAGTAGCACTAAGAAAAATGGAGTGACCTGCCCCATGTGTTATCCCATATCTGATACAACAGAGTGTAATGATACTAATAAAAGGGAGTGCACTGGAGAGGAGACTAAATGCGCCACCATTGAAATGAAAGGTAAATATACAAGAATTCCAGTGCTGGTTGAACAGTAAATATACATATAAATGAGTATTATTAACTGCAAAATCTCCCCCAGTGTTTCTTTACATTTGCAACCTGTCCCCTAAGAATATAAGTGTGCTCCCATTGCAAGGACTCTGGAAACACCCTCACAAGAGCATTTTAAACCTAATTCTGTGAGTTGGCGGAAAAACAAAAAAAACAGTAAAACAACATAACCAAGGCCAGGTCAAGTCCAACCTATTACCAATTTAGGGCCATTCCTTTTAATCTAAACCAAATATTGTACCTAAAATACTGCTCAGATTAACCTAATTTTGTCTAAATTATTCACTTCAGCGTGAAAATCCGTGTGCAAGTGTATTTGATTCCCACTCTGCAAAGCACAACAATCTACTCTATCTCTCAGTTGGAGCAAACTTTGGAGCTCACACAAATGCTGCAATTATTCCCTGCAGATCCATATGCTTTGTAGTTGTGCTTTGATGGAAAACGTGAGCTGAAGTAGGAGAGCAATTTCACAAAAGAGCATTTGAGTTGTGATTCTGCCCTTCTGCGGTTTGTAAATAATCTTTACTATATTTGATTTGTGTTTCACCTCTATTGAATTCCATAGCCATATTGTCCACTCTGAGGTGAGGCATGAAAAAACACATAATTAAATAAACTCCATGATGGAACAAATGTAATTAACATAGAAACATATAATTTGATGGCACGTAAGAACCACTTGGCCCATCTAGTCTGTCAATATTTTATTCTATGGTAATCTCCAACCCTATTTAATCCTTATTTATTTTTTAGGATATACTTATGTCTATCCCAGGCATGTTTAAACTGCTCTACTGTATTATAATCTACCACCTCTGATGGGAGGCAATTACACGTATCCACTACCCTTTCTGTGAAGTAGTTTTTCCTCAGATTTCCTCTCACCCTACTTTCCCCCAGTGTCAGTGCATGTCCTCGTGTTCTAATACTTCTCTTCCTTTGAAGAATGTTTTCCTTCTGTACATTGTTATAACCCTTGATATATTTGAAACTTTCTATCATGTCCTCCATTACTCTTCTCTGCTGCAAACTACATATATATTAAGATCTTTTAGTCTTTCCGGGTAAGTTTTGTGCTGTAGGCCATGCACCATTTTAGTTGTCCTTCTATGTATAGTCTGTAATGTATTTATATCCTTCTGGAGATATGGCCTCCAAAACTGACCGCAGTATTCTAGATGAGGCCGTACCAATGACCTATACAGTGGTATTATTACTTCTTTCTTTTTGCTACTGATTCTTCCCTTATGCAACCAAGCATCTGACTTGCCTTCCTCATTGCTCTGTTACTTTGCTTACCTGCCTGTAAGTCACCTGAAATAGAGACTCCTAGATCCTTTTCCTCCTCAGTAGTTTCCATTATAGTGCCATTAATATTATATGTAGCCTTTTGACTATTGATACCCAAGTGCATGGTTTTGCATTTGTTAGCTTTAAACTGTAGTTTCCACACTCTTGACCTTTCCTCTAGTCTACCTAGATCATCAATCATTTGTTTTACCCCTCCTGGTGTGTCTACCCTGTTGCATATCTTTGTGTCATCTGCAGAAGGCATACGTTCCCTTCAATACCATTTGTAATGTCACCAATAAAGATATTAAAAAGCACTGGTCCAAGTACATACTCTTGGGGTACTCCTCTGGTAACCTTTCCCTCCTGTGAATACACTCCATTTACTACAACTCTTTATTTCCTATCCTGCAATAAAGATCGCATCCATTCAACCATTTTAGAGTCCAATCCCAGGTTTTCAAGTTTACTTAACAGTCTGAGATGTTGGACAGTGCCAAAAGCCTTACTAACATCTAGATAAGCTAGATCTACGCCCCCCCCCCCCCCTTGATCTATTACTTTAGTCACCCAGTCAAAAAAGTCAATATGATTAGTTTGACATGATCTCCCCCCAGGGCCTGATCAGGCTGCAGAGGGAGGGAGATTACTGGTGTGAGGAGGGGGTTAACGAATCGGCAGCAATGGGTTTGAAGAATTGGCTGGGGGGGTTGGGTAATGAGTTGCCTGCAATGGGTTGATGATTTGGGGGTGGGGGGGTTAGTGAATTGGCTGCAAAAGGGTTGATGAATTTGCCTAAGCGGGGTTACTGAATTGCCTGCAACCGTTGATGAATTAGATAGTGTGGGGGGGGGGGGGGGTGTTAATGGATTTACTGAGGTGGGTTAAAAAATTGGTTAAGGTGATTATTTGGCTGGAGGGGTGGCTGAGCAAATGAGTGTTTGGGTGCAAATGGAGGTGGTGTCAAACAGGTCTGGCAGATGTTAGTATTTGATTATAAATAATTTTCATATATTTTATTATCTATATATGCCTGTACTAGGGGGCTGTTTTATTTGGTCTTAATGGAGTGTTGTGTTTGAATCATTCAGGGTTTGTTAACATTTTGCACTATAATAAACTTTTTGCACATTTTCAATCTAGGACGCCAACTTTCCAGAATCCAGCTAACTAGCAACAATGCTCCAAGGACAAGAAAAATAGAACATCAGGACGTCTACGCTGCAAGATCAGGTAAGAGAGAATGGCGCAATTTGTCTAGTTTTCACTGCGCAATGTTACTGTAATGACATCTTAATGTTTGCAGAATTAAGTGTGTTTTATGTATTAATATTTTACAATTTCGTGTATATATATATATATATATATATATATATATATATACATACATACACACACATATACACACAATAGTGGAGATGGAATGGTAGATGGTTGTATGCCATACCGCCGCCACTTCTACTGTCTTCATTGTAAAACTTTTCTGAATTTCCACTTTGACCACTGTTTATACATTGGTGGTGGGCGGGGGGCGGCAACCAGTGTATTAGGCTAGGGCGGCTGGAACCCTTAATCAGGCCCTGTCTCCCCCAAAGTAAATCCATGCTGTTTGTGTTCCTGTAACTTGCTGGATTTGAGAAACTATACATCTCTTTATTTTAAGAGTGTTTCCCTCAATTTCCCTACTACTGATGTAAGACTCACTGGTCTGTAGTTGCCTCTTCCTTGCTTATACTTTTGTGCAGTGAGACTAAATTCGCTCTTTTCCAGTCTTCTGGAATTACTCTTGAATTACTTCTGACCGGTTGAAAAATTCTGTTAATGGTCTTACCAGCACCTCTTTGAGCTCTTTAATTATCCTTGGATGTATCGTCATCATCAATTATTTATATAACACCAATAATTCTGCAGCGCTGTGTTCACTCACATTAGTCCCTGCCCCATTGGAACTTACAGTCTAATTTCCCTAGCACACACACACACACACACACAGAAAGAGACTAAGGTCAATTTGATAGCAGCCAATTAACCTACCAGTATGTTTTTGGATTGTGGGAGGAAACCAGAGCACCCGGAGAAAACCCACGCAAACACGGAGAGAACACACAAACTCCACACAGATAAAGCCATGATCGGGAATTGAACTCATAACCCCAGTGCTGTGTGGCAGAAGTGCTAACCACTATCCTATCTGGCCCATTGATTTAGCCACTTTCAGTTGTGAAAGTTCTGTTAGGAACTTCTCTGTAAATGTACTTGTATCTAGATTGGAGTAACATTTGTTATTATTGATAAAAATTACTTTCAATACTGCTTTCTCATGGGACAAATAGGTTATTCCAGCTCATTTAGTAATGTTCCTTTCCCTTAGTAGAGTTTCAGATGCAGCGTGGTTAAGACAAATAGTTATTTTTGCCAGTAAAAAAAATGGAAGAAATAGCACCTTACCTGTGCGTTACCTGGTGTAGTTTAAACACCATGAGCATCAGAATATTTGACATTGGTGAAATGGAGATCTCTTGTTCCTCATAGTACTTCAGTCTTCCTTACCAGAATAATGTTATTTCCTCTCCCACACTCAACAGTGGCTTCCACTCTACTCAGCTCATGTCACACTGGAAAACTTACAGTTTGCTGTCTTTATTGAAAATGTGATATATGGTTTAATGGCAAAATAGAATCTTTTCTTTAAATTATGAATTAGAGGATTGTATGCCATTCTCAATAATTAGCTCACTGTCATATTTATTCTCTACAAACGTAGAATGCAGATTGAGTAATGTTTCTCTTTTCATTTGTCTTGATTGTGGTTTATCATTAGAGAAACTTGAAACAAACACATTTTTTGAATCTATGCAAAGGTTCTAAAAATAGAAAATTTTTGAACTTTTGCAAGTTTGAAAGATTTGATCAAAGTTCGAGCTAGTTAGACAAGGTTTGAGGTTGTTTAAATAATATTCATACTGTTCGATATTCATTATGACAGATTCGTTGAACACACTGGATGTACATGTAAGATATTCATCTAAAATGAAACTTATTCACCATACTTCTAACATGTTCGATAGACTATATTATAAATTCAGTTCTTGAATTTAGGTTGTACCATGATTGAATCACTCAGCAATCACAAACAAACCACAGTAGAGTTTAAGTTCAGTTTTGAGAATTTGTACTCATTATGCACATGTATAGCTTAAAGTATCCAGTATCCTGCACTCATACCTGTGAGATTTCAACACTAGCTCCAGATGACAGCTGTCAGAAAACAGTTCACACTGACAGCTACAAACACGTTGCCTGAATTCAGTAAGCTAGGTAGTCTCTTCACTAGGACTATTGCACAGATTTCTTTACTGTGCAATCAGGACTTCTGGGAAAAAGTCAAGTCAACTAGAACATATATCTCACCTGTTTGTAGCATTTACAAAATCCCTCAGTTCTACCGAACCTTTGCAGGAGCAATGCTTTGCTTGTGCTTTGAGGAAGACTTGCTTTGTTTGACTGTTCATCATGATTCTTCGACCCCAGCTTTGTCTCCCACTATTCTACCTTCTCCAATCCCTTGATTTTGGCTTTGTCCATTACTATTCTACCTTCTCCAATCCCTTGATTTTGGCTTTGTCCATTACTATTCTACCTTCTACAATCCTTTGGGGCATATTCAATTAGCTTCTGAGATCGCGGCTACGCATGGCCACCTCCTTCCCGATACTGCTACACTACAGTAATCCCTTCCTACCCCATCGGGTTGTGAAGGGAAATCTGCGATGTGGCGGTACCATAATTGCACTTTATGTACGCAGTCGCACAATGCCGCGATCCTGGAAGCTTATTGAATATGCCCCTTTGACTTGGGTTTGTACCTGACTACCAGTCCTCTTAGGACTGAGGAGCCGGACGTGGTGTATCTCTGATTGCTGCCACAGCCAAGTGATTTTTTCCTTGGAGCTTCCGGCACTATCATCATCATCATCATCATCAGTTATTTATATAGCGCCAACATATTCCGTAGCGCTTTACAATTGGGGACAAACGTAATAAACTAATAAACAAACTGGGTAAAACAGACAAAGAGGTGAGAAGGCCCTGCTCGCAAGCTTACAATCTATGGGACAATGGGAGATTGACACATGAGGTTAAGTATACATTTTGCATCTTGGCCCAGCCAGACTGCAAAGGTAGGGTGACTCATAAGCTAAATGATCCCGTCACACAACAATGTTGGTCCGGGGGTAGTTGTCTTGTGTGAAATTGTGTAACAGGCTAAAGGTAGTGAGGTTAAGATGGTGGTTGAGGAATATTATACGCTTGTCTGAATAGGTAGGTTTTCAGAGAACGCTTGAAAGTTTGTAGAACAGAGGAGAGTCTTATTGTGCGAGGGAGAGAGTTCCATAGAGTGGGTGCAGCCCGAAAAAAGTCCTGTAACCGGGAATGGGAGGATGTAATGAGGGTGGATGAGAGACGCAGATCTTTTGCAGAACGGAGTTGCCGAGTTGGGAGATATTTTGAGACAAGAGAGGAGATGTATGTTGGTGCAGCTTTGTTGATGACATTACCTAGGACACTGGAACAATTTCAATAGGGAGGGAAATACTTTGCATTGACAAAATACACTCTACTGACTGTAACTAAAACTATATTATCTTTCAGGAGACTCTTTTAAAGTAGAATATCGTGGTTGTGCAACTCCTTCCATCTGCAACCTGGGACATCAGACTGCAACTATTGAAAATAATGAATACTCTTTGGGATTTATATGCAATAGTGACAGTGATTTGATTCAACACAGTTCTTTCTCTCTGGTTCTTGTTGTAAGCATTGTGTCCAAAATATTTTTTTAAGAATTGTTACATGATTGACTAGGAATGACAGCCGTTTTAATATCATGCTATTTTAAGATTTATGCTGTAATTATCCAGAAATGTTTTGAGATTGACTGTATCATTCATTGCATTGTATATGAATTTTGGAAAAGAACATAACTCAGGCAGAGGAGGGGAATGCAAACAATATGAAGTCACAGATTGAGAGTTAGATAGTGAAAGGGGAAGGGTCAACAAACAGTAGTGACATGAGGCTCCTGTCACACTGCTGTGGGAAGGATTGTTGTAATTAACCCCTTTTCAAACAAAGTTCATACACCCAGCTTGATTTAATGATCAACTGCACCTCCTTTGATGTATACTAAACAGTTAAATTTAATTTTACAACTGATCAGATGCTTTGCACAATCATTGACCCTGATTTTGACAATGGCTTAAATGCACATGGATTGTAATATAAAATAAAAAAAATCAGATCGAACTACTGCTATTTTTTTTATTCATTATTCATTGAAAATTGTCCTTTTTTCTCTAAAGTTACTAATGTAGCAAATAAAGGGGACATCTTTTTTCCATTATTTCAATGTTACCTTTCTACTATGTAACGCTCATATACATGGATGCATGATCTGGTAATGTGACCTCCTTGATACCTATCAGACAATGTCAATAGGTCCCAGTTATAGATCAATCTCTTTTTTGACATTGCAGCATAACTTACTTGTTCACAACTGTTGTGTGCAATATAATAATCTTCTCTTGTCCCACTCTTGATTAGTCTTGTCGGGTGAGACTAGCACTTAATCATAATGGGACTGTCACTCCCTACTTAGCTTTTCTCCTCCTGCACTAGAAAGTATGGGTAATTGTCTGAGGAGGCCAGGCAGAAGATTGTAGCCAAGCATGGACAATCTCAAGGCTGCAAATCAATCTCCAGTAATTGTTCCCATTTCCACCATATGCAATGTTGTTAGGAAGCTTAAGACCCATGGTGCTATTGCCAGAGCTGGAATAAGGCTCTGGGGTGTCTGGGGCACATTAAGCAGGGGAGCCCCTATAATGTAACATGGTTATTATTTTAGACAAATTCTAGACATATACACAGGCAATAATGTGTGCACTACTGTTAGGTACACACAGCTCTGCCTTTATGAGCAGTGCAGTGTGAAGCCGGACGTACATCCCAACTGTCTTTGCAGTCGGCCATATCCTGACTAAGCAAAACGATCACCCAAATTTGGGACTGCACCACCACATTCAGTACAGTTGGCAGACTGTCCTGCTCTCTCCTACCTGTTCTAATCACTTTCACTGCCTGTGGCTGCTGGTGTCTTAGATAGTTGCTGCTTGTCTGGATCCTGTAATGTTGGGGCTCTATTTTCTGTAATATTAACAGAGAAAGAAGTGTGGAATCGCTTCAACTTATGGTAAAAGGAAATTATTGTGAGTTATTTGGAAAATTTAAAAGGTGCCAATATTTTTGGCTACGACTGAGTATAGATATATAGTTAACTCAAGTCACCATGTCCATTCCCGTGTGTGGACACACAAGACAAAGATTGTTGTCTGTACCACAAATGTGTTGAAGTCATAAAATGTGCATCATTGAACAAGCCTTTAAACAGGTAAGAGTAACTGCTGACAATTTGTGGACATATTTAGTAAATTGCAAATTTCTAGCAGATGTGCTTGAAGCAGAGATAGAAGAAGTTAAAGCTAGTTGCAACTGTCTGTTTACTTGATACTCTGCCTACCACCGCATGTTGCATTAGCCTCGCCTGCCACTGATGACTGATGTGGTTACGGATAATTGAGTTAACCCCGCCTACTTTTGTGTTGGTCCCACCCACAGTTTGTTTGGTCCAACCCATGTGTGGCCACTTCTAGAATTTGAGAGGGCAGAGTTGTCAACAGATAGGCAGAGGAGTGGAGTTGAGGGGGAGCTGGAGGGGGTGAATACAATAATTTCTTTTTTATACATGTTAATTTTGGGACATACAAAAGCAGATTAAGTTACCAATCCGCCCCTGTGTGTAGACATTCACATTTCTTAACAAGGCCAAAAACCACACTGTACTATACACATGTTTTCTCACACAGAATTTCCCCAATGATTCAGGTTGTGAATAAGGAGAAAACGGTATGTTCTTGGATTGTCAGGAGAGAACACTTCAATGAGATCATGTTAAAGATAGCTGGTAGCACTTAATTGCACATGTAATCTTCTTATTCTGTTCCTATATAGCCTCATTAAAGATCCACACACACTTTTTCTCATATGACCTTATTTAAAGCGCAGCAATATCATAAACGTTCTTATGCCCAATACAACTTGCCCTCGATATATCTTTGTTCTGGTACATACACTGCGCTACTTATAGTACAACTTCACCACCTAGTACAACTCATAACTCTATTACAGTTCCCATTATCATTAAGCACAGTAGAAACTTCCCAGTAAAACATCACTGCTTAGTGCAGGGTTTCCCAAACCCAGTCCTCAGGGCTGTCTAATAGTGCAGGTTTTCCATATCTCCTTGCTGGAGCACAGGTGTATTCATTACTGAGTGACACATTGTAACAGATCCACATAATTTTTAATTATGTCACATGTGATCCAGAAAACCTGCACTGTTGGGGAGCCCTGAGGACTGGGTTTGGGAAACCCTGGCTTAGTGGAACAAATCTTACAAATTCAAACTTCCCAGTACAATGTTACTGCCTAGTACAACTTCTCTACAGATTATTATGCACAGCACTACCACAATTATTGTATATATCACAAGTTTACACTAAACACAGCCTCCACTAAATACATTCTATGCCACGTTGTTGCTATATTAACCATATGCAGCCTATATAAATCACAAAGTCCAGATGTATCGATCACAAGAATGAACTCCACCCAAACCTCCATGTGCTCGATATCACATAACTCCATAATGTGCACAGTATTATCTCCATAATGTATTAGATAGCCATTATACACTTTCTATATTGTAGTAGCCATTGAGAACAGCCTCCATTTAACACATTGTTCCTGATTTATGTTCGGATATAAATCCATTTGCGTTCTGTTTGCTGCGTGAATTCCCTCTGCGCATGTGTTGTAACGTGACATACGCCAATGAACGCAATTGCATGCAAATCACACTTGCGACTGCCTAAGACTTAGAGGAAGGCAGAACTGGGATGGAAAGGGACAGATGAACGTAGTCAATGTACAGTAAGGGCGGGCCGAGAACGTTCTAATGCAGATGATTTCTATGTCTTGTTACGTGGCTCTTTTGAGCTACTGTAAGTTATTTACTCTATATAGTATAAGAACATAAAAATAAACAAGTGATTGTAAAACAGGGGATAACAAGTGCGGAGATAACGTGCTAAAGTGGTAACTGAATCCATACTTAGCAGTTTGAACTGGTCTTATTATAACAGGGACACATCCAGGGCCTGATTCCTTTTTCCTGTGCATATTTTGGCAAATAGCTATTGGATGTTTCCTGCAGCGTCTTGTGTAGGTCTTGTGCACAGCAGACCTGCCCCTGACTTTAGAAGCACTCATATCTCGTGATCCATGCCTTGATGGATTCGGGAATATGCAAAGACTAAATACATGTGTGTAATATGAAATGCGTTTTGGCGCTCAAACTGCATGTCATGATGAATCAGGCACACAGTGTGGGGTTCCTCTGATATAGTGTAATCTATCACCAATCCATTCATTGTGGGGGCATGGCAGGCAAACAACCATTGTGGATCCCCTCAACCAGGCTAGTACACCAGCACTGAAACGCGTTGGAACTCTTACTGGCACCCCTGTGCTGTGGGTACTAGAGTAATATTAATACAGTTTATAAAATTGTGCCTCTACATGTTACAGAACTATATGCACCAGCATTTCCATGGCTTTCAGTCCTTGCTATATAACACAAAGGATATAGTGTTTACAAATAAACACACACAAGAAACTTTAATTGAAATAAAGACACCCCAAAACTCTTCTTTATTAACTTTATTAAACAGTATAATTTTCTTTTTCAGATTTAATTCATGTGTAAATAAAATAAAAAAGCCTAATATGTGCCGATTACTTCTCTGACTGGAATCACAACGCAGTTTCCGGATACAATATTTTCAATTGTCAAGGAAGATTGATACTCCCACAGACAATCCAAACATTTTCCCGCAAGCTTGCCAATCACGGAGTACAGCTTAGATATGGTAGATTGGCAAATAGGAGATATGCGAGAGTTCACAGAAGAGCAGGTATATACGACAGTTGTAGCTAACAGATGTCTGGCCAGCAGATGAAATGTAACAGATGCTTTAGGATGATCAGTCGGAGGTGAGGTTGTCACAGATGTGGCTATGAGGTGTCCGGCCAACAGATAAGGAGTAGCAGGTAATATAATGAACTGCAGGAAGCAGGTGTCACCACAGACGTGGCTGCGATGTATCCAGACAATAGGTAAAAGACAGCGGGCACTACGGTGCTCAACTAGAGGCTTGTTTATCACGGACGTGGCTGAAGTATCCGTCCAGCGGGTGAGAGATAGCGGTTGCTGCAGGGCACAGCGAGAAGCAGGTTTACCACGGACATGGCGGAGGAGTATCCAGCCAACAGGTGAGATGAGGCAGATGTAGGTGGTCATAGACCAGTCTGGAGATGCTGGAATGCTGAGAGGCAACAGAAACCACAGGAACGTAGATCATGGCTGTCACAGGGAAGTGAGAATCAAGAACAGACAGTTAAGGAGAGCTCAGAGGTGCTTTAAATAGGGAAAGACTAATGGATCGCCAATACCGAGAAAGGAAAGGTTATAAAAGTCCCTCCTGGTTCGCACATGCGCAGAAGCACAGTCAAGATGGCGGACAGCCGTGCGCAGCACAGGCCCCGGCAGAGGGGCGAGTGGCCCGATTCCAGGTCTAGAAGTCCAGTGAGTGACACATATGTACTTAGACTTTCACAGTTGCACTTTTACAAGTCATATTTCATGACATTGCATTGACATGGCCTGCTAATATTATAATGTCAGTGAATGCTTATAATGTAATACATAATGTAATACATGTGAAAGAATATATTCAAATTTTTAATTAAAAGCAATAACTTTTATTAAAATAAAAAATATATAATTTATGGCTTTATGTGGCACATCACACATAGCATATATACATTAATGGGTTGGTAATGTATTGTAGCATGTGTAGCATCCACTGCCTCTACAACATGGAAAATGGGCGGTGTTATAAAAATGCCATTTTTTCATCTAATGGCAATTTAATAAATTGATGTGTGGCAGGAATGTCTGTATGACCTGTTTCAGGACACTATATAAAGCAGTCTGTAGCATCCCTGCCGCCACAGCTAGTCTGGACTGACTCAGCTATACAATAATGTAATGAAGCCAAAAATTTAGTCAGCAGTGGTATTGTCCTGTGGTTGCCTATCAAAAGCCCAAGGTTCCTGCATCATTTTCTGAGTTTACAGTATGACCTGACTTGAGAGCCTCATGTTCACAAAAGCCTCATGGAAATGAAATTACTAATGAAATTCACCAAACTTTTACTAAACCTGTTTCCTAGAGAAAGAAAAATGTCTATCTCCAGCAATAATATCAATTGTATGTCTTATGCAATTCACTTGTATTTGGGGCTCCTGAATTTTTCACATACCCCACTAAAATCACCTTACCCTCCACCATTCTGTCCACAGCAAATAACAGCTGGAGAGGGTGTTGTTGGTTCCTGTAGCTATGTAAACTTGTAAACTATCTTTTTTTCATTATACAAATGTGTTCTTTCATTGCAAGATGTTAACAAAAGTCACACATATAGGTCACAAACAGTCTGGTCAATGCAAAATTCTCCTTCTGGGCCTCTCTGCAGGCCTTTAACAATGTCGAACACTCTCTTCTCTTGCAAACGCTACACTCCATTGGCCTCTGTGATGCTGTCAACGTGTGGTTTAGCTCCTACCGTACCTTCACTCCTTCTCAGTCACTATTCTTACCTCCACCTCCTTTCACTTTCCCCTACCTGTTGGGTCCATTCTCTGCCCCCTGCTGCTCTCCTTATACACTTTCTCCCTTGGTGATTTTTTCAGCTCCTTTACCTCTCATCACCTGACCTCTCCCCTTCCCTCTTCTCTTGTTTCTCCAGTTGTCTATCAGCCATCTGCTTTTGTATGTCCCAAAATTAACATGTATAAAATAGAAATTATTGTATTCACCCCCTCCAGCTCCCCCTCAACTCCACTCCTCTGCCTATCTGTTGACAACTCTGCCCTCTTATTCATCCCATACAGAAGCTGCTCAATCAATTTTTAAGTTCATAGCAGGTGCTTGAAAAAGTGGGGTTATCCAGAATGGAACAAATACATAGTAAAATCCCCCAGCACACTGCTATAACCAGTAAAGGATCTGCTATTTCTGCTTGTACATAAAAATGCAGAATTCTCAGTTACACACATTTGCAAATGTATGGTAAGCCACCCGTCACTTCACGGCGCTTCTGCTAATAGGGTTGTCCTAACTCTAATCAATGAGATTCACGATTTTTGAGTCATGCATATATGTGTTTTTAAATTGAGAGCTAACTTACCAAGAGGTACCCCAAAAAGGCTCCAAATGGCAATACAGCGCCAGCACACCCAATCAGCTATAACCCGCAAGTCCACTGCCTGCTTGTAATCCTTGACTCCTCCTTCTTCTTAATTTCCCACATTCAGATTCTGAAACATGAAGTCCACAGTAAAGAGTTACATGAAACTCAAAGGGGCTTGCTGCTGACGGCTGCACACTGTGCAGGTCCGTTCAGCATTGACAGTGTGCTGCCCGGCTGCTCTGATTGTGTTTTAAACACAATCAGAGCAGCGGGACAGCACACTGCCAATGCTGAACGGACCTGCACATACTGTAATATAATCCTATAGTGCTTAAGTAATAGAACATATAACTCCACATAAACAAATTACACATCAATATACATACATCAATAAAAACGTGCACTGGGTGGAACTTGGTTGCACCCATGCACTGGTAACATACAGCCAATACCCCTTTGGGGTGATCTAGTATATTATTCAAATTAAATGTTGAATAAGGGTTGAAAAAGGCATGAGCTGGAATATAAATAGTACCGCTTGTTCCCAATATACTCTATAGGACCTGCACATACTGTACAGCCGTCAGCAGCCTTAGAAATTAGAAAGGGGGCGGGGCCTAAATCGCCCCCCCCCCCTAAAATCGCCCCGGGTAGAGCAGTTGCCTAGATCCACCCCTGGCCACCAAAACCATGATTTTGTGAATACAGCAAATAGGTTTATTGTGGTAATCAGTCCCCTTATGATGGTAATGACTATATTACTTCACGGATGACTATCTGACAGTGAGTATCCCATACTGACTGTGTTTGACCAGCTGCAATTGGCAAATATCTCACATCTGGCTTATCTGACAAACATATAACATTCAAACAATAAGTATCCTAATGCAGCGTTAAAATTATATCCCAAGTTTCTAGTTTTCACAGGCAGAGTCTTATCTAAAAGTTTAAACAATAATCAAGGTTTCAATCAGTAATGTATTAACCACTGTGCACTGCAGCTTTGCGGATTAACAAAGGTTCCTATGTTGTAACTTAAATAAGAAGGATTATTATGGTAATGTCATTTTCTAAGGTTTATTAACTGAATACACAGTGAGTATGTCCTTCTTGACTATTAAACCTTTTATAATAGATAATGCACAGATACATTGCTCCACTTACTAATATATTTCTTATAGACCAACCACAAAATTTATGTCTACCTTGTTCTTACCAAAGCCGCATTTGCATAAAGTTAGAATTTGTGCACATGTGTGCTCTTTAGCTCAAGTCAGGCCTGGCCAACCTGTGGCTCTCCAGGTGTGGTGAAACTATAATCCCAAGCATGCTTTTCCTGCTGAATCAGCTCACAAAAGTTACATGTAACCAAGATCATCCCTCACACTCCTGATTAATTTAACCCATAACTGAAGCTAAACCAGGCAACCTTCTACAAGAAAAATGGAACTTTTACATTAAAAAGGGGATATTTCTAAAGTGGAAATAGATTGGACCTTGATGTGACCCTTTTACAGATTCCACCAGGCACACTTTTTCCACTAACTCACAAATGTAGGTACAGATTGATTTTACAAGTAGGACTTTAAATTCCTGAAGTGGATATGCACCTTGAAATGTGCCAGGCAAACAAATAGCTGCACCTGCACAATGAAGGAGATTCATTATTTATGGCTTGTGAATGAGCTTTATTGCATTTACATCTTAGGAATCCTCTCTGCCAATGATAACCATTCACACAAATGATTAAATAAAAACTCAATTCTACAGTAGGTGGCAGTATTGCACTTGAAAAATGAAAAAAGGAGTTAAAGAAAGAGTGAAATTTTACAACATTCTACAGAGATAATATTTTCCTTTTAGATAATAATGTGCCTTATGCAGAGTCGGATGTAATATTTATACAGTCAGGTCCATAAATATTGGGACATCCACGCAATTCTCATATTTTGGGCTCTATACACCACCACAATGGATTTTAAATGAAACTAACAAGATAAGCTTTAACTGCAGACTTTCAGCTTTAATTTGAGGGTATTTACATCCGAATCAGGTGAATGGTGTAGGAATTACAACGGTTTCTATATGTGCCTCCCACTTTTTAAGGGACCAATAGTAATAACTATTTGCTTGGTATGGATAAGCATAATTGACCTCATCAGTGTTTATTCAATAATGACATTCAAGTTAAGTTCCTCAGTGTTCTCTGAGCTGAGGGAGCAAAATGCCTTTCTGGATTGTGCTCCCTGTTGCCTGACAACAGGGAACGCATATCTAGTGAGGATGAAAGACGGTTCCTGTTTATGTGTTGCTTAGTAACTGAGTATATATGACTGATGATGTCAGTTTGACACTACCCTTTCCCCTCCTCTCCCCTCTTCTCCTATCTATTTCACATATAAAAAGTTCAAATTATGTAATTCATGACTAGTGATGCTGGGAAATTTCAAACCAGTTTGATGACCCCGAACATGTGCGCAGTAAAATCGACTATGGAACCTGATTCAAACTGATTATACGAAATTTTCTGTTCACAGTTCGCAATTACCGTACATGCTCGAGGTTCGTATTTGCCATTTGCCTTCAAATTTGTGCTTGCTAAAAATGTTTGAATAAAAAATGTAGTATTTTAATATTCTTTTAAAAGTAATGTATTTAAACATTATTTTCTAAATCAGTCTTCTTGGTTTTTTAAGCAGTTCGAAAATTTTAGAAATTCCAACGAATTTTCAGATTTTACAACCAATTTGCCAAATTTGGCATGAGAATCGAACTGCAAGCGTTTCACGCATCTCTATTAATGACGTCTCCCTAGTTTAGATTTATAAATACGTTAAAAGTTTTTTCAGGCTGCTCTACCGATCAATGCTCTCCACAAGCCTTCCCCCGTTCGCGCCATCTAACCGTTACACTCACGTCTCCCCGTTCCAGCGCCACAATTGCTGCACTCCCAGCTCTCACTTCCGGGTGTCGGCCGGTCACATGATCGCGCGGTGGGGCGGGGAATTCAAACCTGCCTTCTATAAAAACTTCGCTCTGACGCTTGGGCAGCGTCAGAGCAATTTCCTCCATTCCTGACTCAGTACCTGTGCCTAATGCTTAATCCTCTTGTGTACCAGTTCTGCTTGCTGACATTCCCTGCTTTCCAATTCTTGTGTACCAGACCCGGCTTACCTGACAGCGTTCCTGCTGTCTACCTGTGTACCAGACCCGGCTTACCTGACAGTGTTCCTGCTGTCTACCTGTGTATCAGACCCGGCTTACCTGACAGTGTTCCTGCTGTCTACCTGTGTACCAGACCCGGCTTACCTGACAGTGTTCCTGCTGTCTACCTGTGTACCAGACCCGGCTTACCTGACAGCATTCCTGCTGTCTACCTGTGTATCAGACCCGGCTTACCTGACCACGTTCTTGCTGTCTACCTGTGTACCAGACTTGGCTTACCTGACAGCATTCCTGCTGTCTACCTGTGTATCAGACCCAGCTTACCTGACAAAGTTCCTGCTGTCTACCTGTGTACCAGACCCGGCTTACCTTACCACCTCTCCGCTGTCTACTTGTGTATCAGACCCAGCTTACCTGACCATTATATCTGCTACTCTCCGTTGTACCAGACTCCGCCTACTTGACCTCGGTCATGTCCCTCAGCCCTACCTCTAGGGGATGCTCTTTGGACCGCGACCTGCGAGCCACCGCAGCTAAGCCCATCCCGCCTTGCAGCGGTTCTTGGTGACCAACATGGGGTTTCTTTAGAGTCCGCACCACCGGCCAGCCAGCGCAAATCTAGAGTGGGGCAAGTATCCCATCATTTCTGTTACACTAACTTCTATGTTTTAGACATTTATATGTTGAAGTGCTCTCCTTGTTAATTAATCACTGGAGATCATCGATACAATACATTAAATAAATATAATTTAATGTGAGCATTAGATTGCTACTGGATGGCAATCTCTGTTTATAGAGTAGCTTATGCCAACATTTTAAAGATCAAAATTGGGACACAAATAAGTCTATCCAATGATTCACCAAACAACACTTAGAAATGTTCAAATCACATCCAGATTCACCCAGCTGCTCCCAGATCTACCCCATCTAAGCACACACCCTTTCTTAATCCACAAATTGGGACAGTGCCGCCAAACTAGTGACTTTTGGGAAATATGGTATAGTATCCTGCCACTCTTTAGGTCAAAATAGCTTGTAATGAGGAAGGGTTTTCCAAATATTATGTTACCAAAATCATATCAGTGTGTATAAAATCATACGCTATAGGAACCATATAAATGTTATGATAGTCTACTAAGGATTCTAACACACAGAACAGCTCTCCCCACCAAAAAAAATATCTCTATTCAACATAAGAAGTTACCGTATTACCCCATGTATAAGATGCACCTTTTTCCCAAAAAATGTTGGGTCTAAAACCTGGGTGCACCTTATACAGGGGTAGCGGGGATGCAGAGGGGGCAGCGTTACAGGGGCAGTGGGGGGGGGGATCGAGGGAGATTGGGGCAGAGTTACAGTGGCAGCGGGGGGGATCCAGGAGGAGGGGGACAGGCAGATAGTGTCAGCGGGGATCCAGCAGGTGGGGGCAGGCAGAGTGGCAGCAGGGGGCGATTGCAGGGAGAGTGTGCTGCCCGTCTGCTCTGATCATAATCAGAGCAGCCGGCCATTACACTCTCCCTGCCTTTTTTGCCAGCTACCATAATATTTTTTTTTTTCAAATTTCGGTGCCAAAATTAAGGTGCGTCTTATACATGGGAGCGCCTTATACATGGGGAAATACGGTAATTGTCAATAAATTCTGCATTAACGTGTGTGTCCATGTGTCAGCAACCCTAACAACTGTCAACAAGATAAGATATTTGCTGGTCCTAGCTGAAGACACCAAATTAGTAAAAACCAATACTCCAAGTTAGTAGATAATTGATCCTACGAAAACATTGCATAATTAATGTCATGGGGTTTCAGAATGTTTTGTTCTATTTTGGGAAGGAATAAATGTTGACTTAGGATTTAGTATACTTTTTTGCTGTTCTGTTTAATTTGAATCTGAGGGAAAAAAGCAGAAACACACCAAAAAAGTATAAAAACAGCAAAATAGTGTTGGAGAAAAGCAAAAAAAATTTCATGTAAAAGGAAGATATTTCACAGAACAGTTGTGCGTTCATCTTTGTGTCTGGGCCCTTAGAGTTAATTATTTTGTAGAGTTGCAACGATCCAGTGATACAGTCTTCAAGTATGGTTTTTGCCCCTCACACATCCTATTAGTCACCAACAATGTGTGGGAGCAGCAGGTAGCACAGTACAGTAAGTGAGAACTAGGGAATGTGCTTAGAAGTTAGCAAATTTGGGATTTTTTAGTGTTTCTTGGTGGTATATTTACTAAACTGCGGGTTTGAAAATTTTGAGATGTTGCCTATAGCAACTAATCAGATTCTGGCTGTCATTTTGTAGAAAGTACTAAAAAAATAACTAGATTCTGATTGGTTGCTCTAAGCAACATCTCCACTTTTTCAAACCCGCAGTTTAGTAAATATACCCCTTGGAGTATGTTTTATTTATTGGTCTGTTGATTTGTTTATTTTTTAGTACTTTTGAAAGTCATTTGTTAATTTCCATCTGTTCGTTTTTCTTTAGGTATTACCTTAAAGTTCAGAGGATTTTGTTTATTTTTTGCACGTTTGAGTCTTACAAATATAAGAATGAGACGAAGGCTGAAGGATCCGTTTTGGTTCAACGTCATCATATCATTCCTGATAGTGCTAGAATCCTCTATAAAAAGTTAATGATTTATCAGGTCAGGAAGGATAGAGAAATCAGTAGTTTTTTGTGCAATTCCATAAGGTCCATTCTTGCTGTTGTGTGACTGTTGTTAGATCTTATAGCATCAGGTGAGTTTTACTGTATTTTATTTTTGTTGCATTTTCTAGAAGCATAGATGCAGAATCTTGTGTTTTTTTTTACAATGGCTGTCAATACCATATTAAATGAAAAGTGAATTAGTATTAATAGAAAAAATACATTTTAAACAAATACAAAATAACATAGTCACATCTTATCTAGCGATATAGTGAAAACGTTTCATTCTGATAAAAAAAAAAGTAAAATAATACTGCATTCTATTTACTAATTAACGGGATAGTGCAAAAAGTCAGACAAACATTTATTGTGATGTCATGTGATTTAACGTTTTGTTTAGCCAAATTCAGATTAGTGTGCATAAAACCATACTCTATAGGAACAATATAAATGTTTTGTATTCCAAGGATTCTAACACACAGAACACAACATAAGAAGTTAATTGTTAATAAATTCTGCATTAACGTGTGTGTCCATGTGTCAGCAATTCCAACAACAAGATAAGATATTTGCTGGTCCTAACTGAAGATAACCAAAATAGTCAGTAGATAATTGATCCTACGAAAACATACCATAAGTAATGTCATGTGCTTTCAGAATGTTTTGTTCTATTTTGGGAAAGAATAAATGTTGATTTAGGATTCAGTGTACCTGTTTGCTGTTTTGATTCATTTGAGTCTGAGGGGAAAAAGCAAATCAGAAACACACCAAAAAAGTATAAAAACAGCAAAATAGTGTTGAAGAAAAGCAGAAAAAAGAAGTAAAAAAAAAGTTAGTGGGAGATGTAAATTTAATGTAAAAGGAAAATATTTCACAGAACAGTTGTGCGTTCATCTTTGTGTCTTGGCCATTAGAGTTAATTGTTTTGTAGATGTGCAAAGATCCAGTGATACAGTCTTAGGGGTATATTTACTAAACTGGGGGTTTGAAAAAGTGGAGATGTTGTCTATAACAACCAATCGGAATCTAGTTATTTATTTAGTACATTCTACAAAATGACAGCCAGAATCTGATTGGTTGCTATAGGCAACATCTCAAAATTTTCAAACCCACAGTTTAGTAAATATACCCCCAAGAAACACTAAAAAAAATCCAAAATTTGCTAACTTTTAAGCACCTTCCCTAGTTCTCACTTACTGTATTGTGCTACCTGCTGTTCCAATCAGATTCTAGCTGTCATTTTGTAGAATGCACTAAATAAATAACTAGAACCTGATTGGTTGCTATAGGCAACATCTCCACTTTTTCAAATCCACAGTTTAGTAAATATTCCCAATAGAGTATGGCTTTTGTTTCTCCTTATAGTCCTATGTGATATCATAGATGGAATGCAGAGTCCCAGAAAGTCTGTTAGCTGCAATTTGTCCAAAATTCTGCCCCTCATTTCCAAATTGCTGCAAAATTATTAACTTTTTCAATCTGTGTTAATTGCAATCACTTTCATTTACTGTGATTATCCCCACAAAATCCTATTGGAAAACTGCAATCTCTGTGGGAGCAGCAGGTAACACAAGACAGTGAGAGGCTGAGGTAGTCAGACGCAAGTCCGTTTGTTCAGTGCAAAAACCACTTGTGGCCAAAGATCCTTCTCAGATTGCACTCCGACTGAGACAGATCTCCCAATTGCACCTCTCTGCGCTTACAGAGGTGGATCGGGAGAGGAAGTGGGCGAGCCTAGAAATATAAAGGCGTGTTCCTGCTCTCTATATACTATTCTGAGCTGAAAGCAAGCACGGATAGGTCACTAGGAGACGTATCTTTTGCAGGTGCTTTCAGTTGGTGCAAGAGACTTTGTTATATTAAAAAACAAAGTAAAAAAGAATTAATTTTTTAAAAAATAGTTGTGCACCCCTTCCTAAACAGCATAACCAACCATTGTGCTGTTTTGGGTGGGGGACTTTTTTTTTTTTTTTACATTTTCGATTTTTATTTAATTATCTGCTTTATAGGGCGCTGTGCATGATACACTTGCAGATAAAGACAGATAAAGAGGCATGTTTGTGCAATTTGCACAGTATTCTAAGTCACGCGGGTCTAAAGATCTGTGCCACTCTAAATACTGTGTAAATTAGGGGATCTAATTTACACTTACGAATTCAGTGTAAATTGCATCTGACTCTAAAGGAGTGTGCGGGATGGTGCTTAAACGGTAAAAATATACAGATTTATTTAATGTTACTTGGAGCATGTTTTATGTATAGGTGTATTGCTTTGGGCTTTATTTTGGAAAGTTTTGTAGTTGATTTGTTCGTTTCCGTTTGTTAGTTTATGCTTTAGATATTTCAAGAGTTTTAATATTCCTTTAAAAGTGTGATTTATTTTTAAGTAAGAATGAGGTGGAAGCTGTTTCGACACCATCCTGTCATTCTTCATGTCCAAACCTTCATCCTCTATAAAAGTTAATGATTTCTCAGGTGAGGATAAAGGAGTCAGTAGTTTTTTGGGCGATGATTATTTATACCATGAGGTCCGTTCTTGCTGTTGTGTGCCCGTTTTTAGGTCTTATAACTTCAGGTAAGTTTTATTGCATTTTATTTTTATTGTATCTTCTATAAGTATAAACGCTCTCTCTTGTGTTGTATACAATGGCTGTCAACAGCATAACAAATGAACAGTGTATTATTATTAATACAAAATGAATGTTAGGCATTTTAAACAAATACATAAATTATAACCACATCTTATCTAGTAATATAGAGCAACTGTTTCATCGTCATAAATTGTTGTAGCATAAATACTGCAGGTTATTTAGAAATAAACAGGATCGTGCAAAAGTCCTGTAAGCATCTATTGTGATGTTTTGTGATTCATACCACTGATTGACTTGCAAGATGATTTTCTTTAGAAAAATACATTATAGAGCTTTATTTCAAGTGCTGCAGTTTTTCAAGCTAACGTTTTCTTTCCCAAAAAAAAACATTCTTCATTCTATGGGGGTATTCAATTGTCAGCAAGTTTTTTTTAAGACCGCGTTAAGTCATTTTACGCAGTTTTTTTTTTATCATTTTCGAGCGGGTTAACTTTACCTGCAATTCAAATCCATTTTTAATGCTACGTTTTTTGTTCATTAAACGGTCCTCACGCGCTCATGTAGACGGTCTATTGAAAGTATAGGGTGTGCGAGAGGCAGCCGCGTTAAAAGCTATTCAATTGTTTTTTAACGCGTCGGGTTAAACAGGAAAATATGCAGTTTTATCTCGTACCTCTTTGGGGTGTGTTAAAAAAAAAAAAAACCTCTGAAAAGTATTTGAAATCATGTAATAATGTGGAAATAATGTTACACTTATGTTTATCACTAATGCATAACTTGTGTAAGTTGATTTTCTTGTGAAAAAATAATGAAATGAAATAAACATAAGAAAAAAATAAAAATAAAATCACTAATTAATAATATTTATGTATGTTTTTGGTACAAATGTGAATGTAGTAATGTGTTTTGACATGGTATAGATGATTGCATGGTAAAAAATAGTTAAATTAAAAAATATGCTAAAGAAAGTACTGTAATGTAGATATTATCAATGTGTAATGCAATCTAATGTATGGAAATGTATGCAAAATCTTTTTTTTGACCGCGTTAAAACTCCCCTTCACTCCCCTAAAATCTCGCAAACACAATTTTTAACACGCGGAAGCAGCGTTTCCTCTTTTTCAATTGAATTGCACGAGTTTTCCCGCTGTGCTAACTCCAAACGGTCACTATTGCCGACAAAAACCCGCTGGAGATTTTTTTTTACGCTGCGGGAAAAAAGAAATACTCTCTAACAATTCAATACCCCCCTATGTACAGTCTCACAAGGGTTTAATCCTTTTAGAATGCTGTGCTCATTGCCCATTTTCCATAGCCGTTAGGCTCTCAGCTGGAGTCTATTAGCCTGGCTCATTACAAATCAGGAGTACTAAAATTAGATCTAGCAGGTGTAGCTGTAACCCTTTAATATATCCTGTATGTTACAGTTCTTTTGCGTATAAGAAGGTGGTTTACAAAAAACATTTCTGCCAGCTTAGTGAATGTACATTAAACTCCACTCGGTTCAAATTGGTGTGGGAAAAATTGCATTTTATACTTTTGACCAATGACATCTTTTTTTTTAGGGTATTCCCTAATTTGCACACATTGCTCGAGTGACGTTGGACCTTTATGCTTTGGGACATCTGTACCTTGTAATTCCACTAAACATGTGTGCACGTCTTTGTATCAAGTTACAACAGTAGGTAAGCCACAAGCGATATGGTGTTCCAAAAGTATAGTCAGAAGAAAATATATCAGAGGGATAAGAAACTCGCAGCTGTATTGCAATATTTATTGGGGTGCAGTGGAGGGAATTGGATGGGATGGGAGACACTAACTTCCAATGCGGATTACATTGATGCGTTGACTGGGTTTTACCTTCCTAGATAGCAATTTTACTACTGATTATGTGGTATACAGAAACTGCACACCGCTCACCTTTCTCCTCCAAACCAGCCTGCAAACCATCGGACCTCATAGTAATCTGCCAATCATCATCATCATCAGCTGTTTATAAAGTGCCACTAATTCCGTAGCGCTGTACAGAGAACTCACTCACACCAGTCCCTGCCCCATTGGGGCTTACAGTCTAAATTCCCTAACATACACACACACACACACACAATTTGACTAAGGTCAATTTAATAGCAGCCTATTAACCTACTAGTATGCTTTTGGAGTGTGGGAGGAAACTGGAGCACCCGGAGGAAACCCAATAACCAAATTCACCAGTGGCTTGTCCTAGAATTCTATTTGTGGCACCTTCAGACTCCTATAGTTACTGCACAATGTATACAATTAAACAACAGTGTTGTTATGTGGCAGATTGCATTGTCTCCATCTTAGTTATTTCACACAGGATCAGAGGAAAGTATGAAGTTTGTCAGAAGCTGTGAAGAAAGGCGTCTTTGTGGAAAATTGGGAATTATTGGAATAAATGATGGTAAATACAGAATAAGCATCACCTGCTGTGAGTCGGACCGGTGTACACCTTCAATTCCCACTTGTAAGTATGCTCACTGTACATAGTAACATGAATATCCCCCTAATATCGAGCTGAGTATAAACATGGCTTTGTTAACCGAATTCACATAAAAGTCTACGACCTTTAGTGGTTCTTGAGCTATCAAAATGACATTACAGTAGGATTGGTGAGAAATATATATATATACATAAGTAATTGAATAGGATCACAAATTGAAAGAAATGAAATACAAACATGCCTTTTTTGTCCTTTAAAAATTACTGAAAATGTCAATTAAGTAATGAAGAGGCAAACGCAGTATTTGTAGAGGGGGGTTTCCACACCACGCTGCCAGTGGGCGTGACCAGCATGCATGGGGCTGTGGCAATAATATTAGACAGTGCTTGGCTGCTCTCCAACTCTTCCTATCCCTATAATATACATGGGCAATGCTGCGTGTACTACTGTTAGGTGCACGCAGCTCTCCCTTTTCAAGCAGAGCCGTGTGAAGTGGGGGCAGGATCCAGCCACTTCAATTATATAGTGCCCCAGGCTTGGGGTTTACAGGCACTAGGAAACCCCCCTCGGTTTGCCTATGTAATGGGAATAGACCAGAACTTTATATAATATAGCAGTGAGGCTAATGCCCTAAGTACTATAAGTTGGAGGGGTCAGTGCACAAGCAGCCAAATTAAAAATGGCTAAATAGTGGTAGTGATAGTCATCATCATCATTGCGCATTGTTGCACCAGACCTCCAACACTTTCAACAGATAGGCTTCTTTTCATCTCACCCCTACAATACTGCTTGTTGGAGTTTAATTTGCAATAACTACAAACAGGAGACATTGGGCTTCTTATTATTTCAAAAATCACAGTTTTTGCTGTGTAATTAGTTTGTTAGTTTGGAGTATAGCGAGATTAGGAGGTTAGCTATATTGTTCACATAATTGTTCGCTCATGGTTAGGCTTGTTTTAAAATAGTTTAGGATTACATCAGCTTGTTATAGATCAGTGTACCTGGTTATTTAGCCAACAGTAGTTTATTTGTTAAAAATAGTTTATAGAGGTGTATTGGCAGTTTGTGTGTGCAGATCTTCTCAGGCTCGAGAGGCCACAGGACATGTTGTTCTTTTAGAAATATCACACTTGGTTCAAACCAGAGTTTCCCAACTCAAGGACCCTCAACAGCTCATGCATTGTACTTCTCTGTCGGAGAGGGTGAGAACATACTTACTCAGACAAATAGGTTTACTCACCTGTGTATGATTAACAGAATCCTCAAAAGATGACCTGTTGGATACTAGAAGACCAGGTTTAGGAAACATTGGGTAGGTTTAGACACTCTAATTGTTCCTGTATGTAGAGCAGTGGCGAAACTATTGGTGCAGCAGATGTGGTGCAACGGGGCCCATGGAGATAACAGGGCCCGCTGCATGGGGAACCAGTGAGTTGTGGGCCCCAGTTCCCTCCTCCTCGGTTCCCCGCACTCGCTAGTTCCACCTCTGATGTAGAGTTATATCAGGAACTGACATTGATGTGACTAATTTCATCCAAATCCAATTTCTGGATATTTTTAATATTGAGAAGTTTTTGGACAGAGTTCTGGAATTTTTATTCCTTTAAAAACAGCATAATTTATTTGTGCTACAATTTATACCCCAAGCCAAAATATTTGCATTGATGAATCACTAATGAAATGTACAGGAAGCCTGGGCATCAAATAACCTTCTAAGAGAGGGAGGTACAGCATTAAGTAGTACAGAATTAGTACAGAATATACAAGCCATTCAGAGTCTATTAAAGAAATAATTTTACACACAAAACACATTATAAAAAGCAGTTCAATATAGATCATACAATACCAATGAATTTCCAGTCTACCACTGCTTCTGATGAAATTGCAGTGAAACGCATCTGGTACAATATTAGCACTTTGGCTGACATTCTTGGACTCTGGCTATAGAACTATACACATACAGGAGAAGCAAGCTGAAACATGTTCAATATAACAGGACTGCTACGAACAATATTTCAAGAATATCCAACAGACTAAAGATTAACATAGCAACATCACTGGTAGATCATAGCCTGGGTGAAGGACCTACCTTGATGTATCAGTGAGCATATATTATCTCTATTCCTCTGGAGATCGGGCATTAGTACATTTCTCAAGTTGGTAAATATAAGCACAGAAGTGGAAGTTGCTCAATCAATTTATAGGCTCATAGCAGGTGCTTGAAAGGGTGGGGTTATCCTAAAAGTAGCAAACACACACAAAAATCCCCCCAGCACACTGCTACAGCCAGCAACAGACCTGCCATTTCTACTATAGATAATAATGCAAAAGTCATAGTTGCACACATTTGCAAATGTATGTTAAAGCCACCCGCCATTCCACAGCGTTTTTGCTAATAGGGTGGTTCTATCTCTAAACAGTGAGAGGCCCATATATTTGGGCCATACATTTGTGTTTTTAAATTGAGAGTTAACTTACCAAAGAGGTACCCCAGAAGCCTCCAAACAGCAATTCAGCACCAGTACTCCCCCCTCAGCTACTGACACCAACATGCCTCTCAGACAAATACAGAAGTGGAAGTTGCTCAATCAATTTATAGGCTATAGCAGGTGCTTAAAAGCATGAGGTTATCCTAAAAGGAACAAACACACAGAAAGTTCCACCAGCACACTGCTATAGCCAGCAAAAGAACACAAGGGATTTTAACCAACCGATACTAGACCATGCCTTTATGTTGGATATTGTAAGCTCATTACACTAATTTCTGCTGCCGGTGGCTAAAACTACAACTAATTCTAAAAATATATCTATAGAACCGAAGTGCACGTAGCATTGTGCTTTGATGTTAAGGAAACATTTTTTTTATTATGACATTTGTAAGAATTATATAATTTTTTATGTTTATGTTTGAAATAATTTTATATTAATGGACTCTTTTGCTATTTAACATGTTTTTCAGGTGCATATTAATGAGAGTTGTTGTTTTATTCCAATGTAGCACAGCTCTGATTTATATGTATGTATAGTAGAAAAAATTGTTTAGAGTAACTTACCTGTAGGCCCTGCTAGTAGCGGCAGATGAAGAGATTCTGTGACTTATATATTAAAGTGAGATTTCTTTCTTCAAGTACCACCTATCACCAGTTATGAGAATGGATTATCCTGTCCCACCTGTATTTCCTATGCTTCTACGGATTGTTCTACAAATGATAGATTGAACTGCACCGGAGATGAAAAGCATTGTGTCACAGAGAGTACAGAAGCAACAGGTATTCATACGCAAGTATCTAGATTCTAGAATATGAAAAATATACCGCTCATAGTTCCCAAAAGATAGCTGCATAATTGTTTTTGTTTCTTGTTTTTTTAAAAATGTGCTTTAATTACCATAGAAAATATGCATTCACAGAACATTTTTTCTACGTGATGATGTTGCAAGTATATTTTTATGGACTGTAAACGCAAGTATTTATAATACATAGGTGACATTTATAACCATATAAAGTACAGTATATCGGTATATTCAACACTTTCTGACGTCATAACTAGAGATGTTCAAATTATTCAAACTAAATTCAATCAAGTTTGGCAAGTTCCAGGTACAGTCATGATTATTAACCAATACCTGGGGCTAGATTTACTAAACTGCGGGTTTGAAAAAATGGAGATGTTGCCTATAGCAACCAATCAGATTCTAGCTGTCATTCTGTAGAATGCACTAAATAAATGATAACTAGAATCTGATTGTTTGCTATAGGCAACACCTCCACTTTTTCAAGCATGCCGTTTAGTAAATATACCCCCTGGTGTCTAGTGGTTTACTGACCTCCATCTGTGTTCCCATATTGCTCCCATTAATTTTAAAACATTCACTAAACTCATTTAGCCAAATGGATTTCAGTTCACGAGAGGAAACTGCAATGGGCCAATAATAGAACAGGCTTATAGCGATCAGTTTTGTGTCCACACTAAACACTGCTGTCAGAATTCAATGAGGAAATGCAGCTATTCTAGCACCGCGGTGAGCTGTCAGTTACAGCCTCTTGAAGCAATTAGTAATTGCAAATTAACTGGCATACTTTACCGTACAGGCAGCTGAACAAATCAGTCCAAGCAATGAAGCATAGTTGAAAGCTGAAGATTAACGTTTACCAATTTCAAATTGAGTGCAGTAATTTTGCAGTAAAGTTGCAGCTAAATGTACTGTCCTCATAGGCATTCATAGTATGGCCCCAGGTTCCCCAATGAATAAAAGGTGAAGAAAAACCCTCACCAAGCTCTGCATTGAGTATCGTGGGGTCATTACAAACTTTTAGCCTCCTGAGGCGCCAATTGTACAGGATGCAGTGAATGACATAGTGACTGCAGTAGGGGAAAATACTTCCATTCCCTGACCTGTCCCCACTCCTCTCATGTTGTCATGTTCTACAGTGCAGATAGCGGAGCGCTGTCAAATTTCAGCCTAGGTCGGCAAAACTTGACTCAACAACCTATAGCAAAGGGAAAAAAATGCAGGTGGACCAGTGACCCACCCATGGTAGCCCACTATGGGATCGGCCCATGGGGAAGATACCCCCCTGCCCCCAGGTCAGATTGCCCCTGAGTGCAGGCAGGAAAGAACACAATTGAGCCCTATAATTCTGTACTTCTCCGTGCACAACAATTAATGGAGACTGTCTGGTGGCTGGAGATTTGGGAGTGGTGGAAAGTAGAGATGCTCACCGACCCCCGTTAACTGGTTTTGGGTTTGGGTTTGGATCTGGATTAGCTCTGTGTTTTGGTTTTGGCAAAACCACCTTCGTGTGTTTTGGTTTTGATTTTGGATTTTTTAGAAAAAATCCTAAAATATGCTAAAATCACATAATTTTGCTCTTGTTTTGTTCCTACATTATTATTAACCTTGATAACACAAATTTCAAGTCATTTGCAGTCAATTTTGACCACCTCACAGGTCACAATATTATTATCATACACTTTTGGACAAATACTGCAGCGACCTGGCTGGATGGTAAGCGACAGAGCAATGACACAAACACACGGCAGTTCCTAGCACATCTAGGACACATTAGCACACAGCAGTGGCAGAAAAGAAAAATGGGGGTCCGCCCTCCCTCCCACCCTCCGTGATGTTGATCTTTAAAAGGAATTCAAAACTCCCGAGATCCGACGATTCTTTAATACCGAGGGCACACGTTAGTACCGAGCCGACTCTGCTCAGTACTCGGATCCCCTAAGTTCGGGTTTGTTCGGTTTCCAAGGAACTGAGCCTGAGCATCTCTAGTGGAACGTCTCAAGTTGTCAGTCAGGTGTTGAAAAATTTGTTTCTGTCTCCTCTAGAATGGTGCTGCTTGAGACATGGTTCTTATCTCAACGCACGTAAAGAGTAGCCCAGCCAGTAACCATCACTGAAACCAGGCATAATGTAGTATAGGTGTAGATGTCAGGTTTACTTTGCTTGTCAATGCCAATTTGTTTTTTGTTTTGTTTTTTTACTATCAAAGTGTTTTAATATGTTCATAAAGTGGTACTTTGTATACAAGACTCAACTTGTATTTTTTATAGAGTTCCTGGTTTACTTTGGCTTTAATTGACATATGGCATTATATTTTACATGGATACAATATGTAAATAGGTGGCATGATGGCACCTTAGCTGCCTTACAGTGATAGGGCCACAACCTTTATTCTGACCAAGACATTGGGTGGAATTTGTATCTTTCACCTGTTTCCTCCAGTCGCTCCCATTACCTCCCACAGACCAAAAATATACTGGTAGGTTATGAAATGAATCCTAATTGATGCAGTGTGGGGTGTATGCTAGTTTGTGTAGCGTACATGGCGTGAAATTGCTCTTCCCATGCGGGCGCATGCATATGGTCGTATGCAGGTTTGGCGTGATTAAGGTGTATTTATGCAAACATGGCTCATGCAGACCTGCAGAACCACAGATGTGTACATGTTATCTGCATATGCATTGTCTATTGCACCCTGTAGGGCAGGTGCAAGTAAGCTTTTCTAAGAGTAAGTTAATCATGTTTTGCATCCATCAGCCCCATGTGTGGTAAATAATTTAGACTGTTAACTCCAGTGAGGCAGGGACTAATATGAATGCTTAAACATTCTCAGTCAATTATTAAGTATGTTAAGTGTAATATGTTGGTGTTACATAAATAAAGCATAATGATACTAATACTAATCATCATTTATTTATATAGCGCCACTAATTCCACAGCGCTGTAAAGAGAACTCATTCACATCAGTCCCTGCCCCATTGGAGCTTACAATCTAAATTCTCTAACACAGAGAGAGAGAGAGAGAGACTAGGGTGAATTTGATAGCAGTCAATTAACCTACCAGTATGTTTTTGGAGTGTGGAAGGAAACCAGAGTACCCAGAGGAAACCCACGCAAACATGGGGAGAACATACAAACTCCTCACAGATAAGGCCACGGTCGGGAATTGAACTCATGACCCCAGTGCTGTGAGGCAGTATTACTAATAATATGCACTTAATATTGATATATTAATAACTTTTTTTCTGTTAGATGGAAGTGAGTCCTTCAAAAGTGCTGTCCGTGGATGTGCCAATGAAGGTTACTGTGAGATGGGAAACCGAAGTTTTCAGTCCGGTAGTACGAAACTAAAGGTGGAAGTGACATGCAACAGAACAGACATGAAAGTGAATTCTGCTTTAACTCTTCTGGGATTCGCTATTGTTTCTATATTATATGTAATAAAATAAGTATTAATACTTTAAATATCCCAAAAGGATATTTATTGATTTGGGTCGTTATTCAATAATAGATGGGAATAAAAATCATTCCAGCCCCCTCTTCTCTGTAAGGGTTCAATAACACTAGTTTAACCGTGCCAGCCAGGCACCCCTCTGGTACAAGCCAATAGCTGGGTGTTCCAGAAATTTCAGTTAGTATATCTAATCAGATGTGCCCATCGATAAAGCGCATCACAGTAAAAAAAATTGGAAGGGAGCAGTTCTGTAGGCCCTTGAGAGTTGTAGTTCTATAAGTTGCAGTGACTTTGAATTGCATGGCTTTACTGCTGTTGTCGCGGATTGGTCTATCATCCAGGAGCATCCCAACAATGGCAGGAGTACTTGTAACAGTAAATAACGTAGTCTTAGAAAATTAAAGACTCAGACATGGCCCTCCAAAGAACAACTCTTACAAGTGTTAAAGGAAAATTGACAACATAACATATACACCACACACACAGTGATAGGTAAAGGCTTAGACCATGGCCAATATTTGCAAGTACAGTACTGGTCCCACTTATGGTTGTAATAGAATAGTGCCAAAGTGAGTGCAAAGGCTCATGCATCTTCCAAAACTACTTAAGCATCCCCATCTAGGTCTAAGTATAGGTCTAGCAACTCCAAAATAGACACAACATCTAAAAATCAGGAGAACAATGAGGCTGAAGAACCAAATGATCCTGCATGTTATTGAGATGAGAGATTGTGACACTTGAGGGCAGCTTAGATTCTCTCTTCCTCGATCTCTCAATCAGCTGGAATTGTGTAGATTTCTAATAATTTATAAATTGTGGCTACTACTTTGGAAATTGCTATGCTAAAGCTGGAGTGGAGATTGATGATAATGGAAATAATGATAAGGATGCGTGTGTTGAGCTTGAACAAGTTGATGAGGCTGACACTGATTGTGTTACACTAATAAAGCAGTCTCCAGTACCAGCATATGTCATTATTCTGCCCGGTCAAGAAACAAACGGATCCAGATCTGTGTTTGGAAATTTTTCAACATTGATACCATAAACCAAGGCACCTATTCCCATATAGTTACAGGCAGTCCAACATTCTCATTTATATTAAGTCCTGCAAAGTTGTGGTTGCAACTCCTCTAATACAGTTATGTCTTCCTGAAAATAGCCCTTGAGATCTAGGGAAGCTAAACCTCTGCTCCAGAGGGGAAAATGAAAGAGTTAGCTTTCTCTACAAGTGGGTGGGAAGTTACAACTTGTAAACAACAATTGATAGAAACTTCCTTTGCAAGAGGAAGTGGAAATATTTGACTGATCAATCTATTGCATAGCAGATTACCAACTCACTTGAGAACGGGTGCACAGGGCAAAGAGGTATAAGTGAATTCTAGAACACTTAGAGGCTAGGAAAGGGAAGGAGGAGAGGTGGGAAGTGAACTAAAGCAAGCTGAATCATCATTGTTAGCAGTGGATCTGGATCCAATGTGGAGGCTTCATAAGGAGTTATAGACATGATGAACACACAATTATTTATTCTGTTGTAATTCATTGATTTAATCTGTATTAATGCAAACCTGGCCACAAAGTGTTTGACCCTAAATCTGGAAAACTTCTAACCTAAACTCAGGAGTACTGGTTTTGAATCAAAGTAATCACTTACTGGCCCACAGCAGACTACATGGTTTAGGCCAGATTATTCTTTAATAGATTTGGTATCTCAGAAAAAACATGTACCTTAGAGATGTCAAAAGCTTGAATCGAACACTGCTTCCTGAGCTCGAGCTTGGCACACACTTACTGTACATTAACTACATGCATACCGCCATTTCCCTCCCCGAACCGCCCCTGGAATTGTAGTCTGTAGTAGGGTCCTTTGCGCTCGAAGATGAATTGGACTTTGCTGTCCTCTCTCACATGTGGTTTGTTTCTGGGCATGCGCAGAACGATTTTACACAAAATACGGTACATATTGGCATTTACTTTCCTTAATGAATAAGGCCCTTTGTGTCTATCTTATAGAGTAATATATGACATTCATCACACAGTAAGGTATTTTCAGGTTTGTATCCAATTTACTTATAACTTCATTGTGCCTAACTTAACTATTTGCCTATCTCACCTACTGCCCAAAGTGTGAGGAGGCCCCAAAGGTCTCTTGTTAACCATTACAAACTGCCCCCAGCTGCAATTTGACTGTTGGAGAGGTGAGTCACACCAAAATCATCATCATCACTCCACATATCACTTGTCGCCTTCCTCTTCCTATAGTTATTAACATGTACAAACCCCACCACAGAGCAGAATGATTTGACACCATTGTTTCAAAGATCTAAAGTAATCTAAAAATATAGAAATATAGAAAATGTAGAAATATAAGATACTCAGATACCAAGGGCTTTTGCAGTCAGAGAAATAGAGGACTCCAGTTGCGGCTTGACTCTCTCCACTGATAGTCAAACAGAGGTTTATTGAGTTTGCTGGGACTTGCAGTTCAGAAACATGGACCATTCCTGATACAAAGTTACTGATTGAAGACAGTGAGAAAAGTCTCATATTTTGGGTAAAGAAAGAAATGGCTCAGTGGGACAGTCATAGTAGAGGTCTTGCTGTGAATCATCTGACTGGCTTCCTTTTTAGCACATTTCATATTGCAACAGGCTTGATGAAGTCCATGAGAAAAGTGTCTCTATAGTTACAGCAAATGTTCTAGCTTGGTAGCTCAGTCAGCAGGTGATCTGTTAGAGTTTATAAAGGTTCACCGGTTCAAATTCCCAACAAGGCAACATTTACAGCTTTTTTAATTTTCCTCCAGGCCCCTTGATGGCGTTGATAAAAGACACACTGCAGCTTATGTCTTGTACTGGCTCATTGGACTAGTAGCCAGGTTGCAGTCTATGATGTTGGAGGTCCCAGTTTGAATCCCCAGACAGGCTTGATTGATGGTGTGTCCTATGTTTAGCCTGCTTGGGGAGCTGGTTATTGGGTTCTCTCCTTGTAGTGGTGATGTGTTAATTTGTTCATCTAGTGTTCTTTGTTCTTTAAAAAAAAACTTGGCTGTTGTGTATAAATGTACAACAGCCAATGTATGAAAAGAGATGTCTTTCTTACATTGTTAATTTACCGTTGGAATACTCTTTTCTCAATTTTGATTAGAACTCTCTGTCAGTTGAGCTCTTTACTGCTTGCATCAGGCTGATTGAAGATACTGAGAAAAGTATAAGTTAGATCAGTTTAGTAGTGAGGTGTCCATGGACAGTCATAATAGAGGCCCTACTTTAAATTCAGAGTGGCTTCCTTTTTAGCAGATTTCATGTTGCAACAGGTTTCATGAAGTCCTTGATACAATACAACAATACAACAATACAACAATAGCATTCTAGCTTGGTGGCGCAGTAGTTAGGTGATCTGTTTATAGCTCATATGTATTCCCTTGTTTGAATCCCCAGCCTGGTTGCATTTCCAGCTCTTTTGATTTTGCTCCAGGTCCCTTGATGACATTGATAAAGGCCCACTGCCGCTCACATCATGTACTGGCTTGGTGGCTCAGTCAGCAGGAGATGTGTTTATAGTATATATGTGTTCTCAGGTTCAAATCCCCAGCCAGGTAACACTTACAGCTCTTTTGATTTTGCTCCAGGTCCCTTGATGACATTGATAAAGGCCCACTGCTGCTCACATCATGTACTGGCTTGGTGGCTCAGATGACTAGTAGCCAGTTGCTCTTCTGTCAGTAGATGACCAAGATCCTGCTTCAAATCCCCTCTTTGTACATAAATTGGTACACTTGGCTGATTCATTACATTGAGAAGAGTCTTCCTATGTACCTGAAGGATGGTCTGTCTGTGTTCACATTGATGGCATAAGTTGGTGGCTAAGCAGTAAAGTGCTCAACCAACAGAGAGATACTTTGTAAAAGAGTGCACACTAAGAAAGAAATGTACTTTTGAAAAGTTGGCTGTTAGTTTCTTTAGAAACCCCCACCAGCCAGGTTTTTAAATAATGCTAGACAAGTATATTAATACATCATCACTTCAAGGAGAGAACCCACTGAGCAGGTATGATGACAGAGAAACCACCAAACCTGTCTGGGGATTCAAACCAGGACCTCCAACATCACAGTCAGCAATCTGGCTACTAGTCAACTGAGCCACCAAGCCAGTACATGATATGAGCAGCAGTGTGTCTTTATCAATGACATCAAGGGACCTGGAGCAAAATTAAAGGAATTGTAAATGTTACTAGGCTGCAGATTTGAACCTGTGAACCCATATAACCTATAAACCAATATCCTGTTGACTGCACCACCAAGCTAGATGATATTGAAAGACTTTTCTCATGGACTTCATCAAGCCTGTTGCAACATTCAATTTACTAAAATGAAGCCAGACAGGGGATTCAAACCAGAGACTGCTCTGTCACTGAAAGTAAAGAATCTGGCACCTAACCTGATGAGCCATTTTTGCACACTGAGAGTTCTTTTAAAGTTTGCTGGGACTTTCAGTTCAGAAACATGGCCAATTCCTGATACAAAGTTACTCATTGAAGACAGTGAGAAAAGACTCTGAGCTTTCTCAATGAGCAAAAATGGCTCAGCAGGTTAGTCGCCAGGTTCTTTACTTTCAGTGACAGAGCAGTCTCTGGTTTGAATCCCCTGTCTGGCTTCATTTTAGTAAATTGAATGTTGCAACAGGCTTGATGAAGTCCATGAGAAAAGTCTTTCAATATCATCTAGCTTGGTGGTGCAATCAACAGGATATTGGTTTATAGGTTATATGGGTTCACAGGTTCAAATCTGCAGCCTAGTAACATTTACAATTCCTTTAATTTTGCTCCAGGTCCCTTGATGTCATTGATAAAGACACACTGCTGCTCATATCATGTACTGGCTTGGTGGCTCAGTTGACTAGTAGCCAGATTGCTGACTGTGATGTTGGAGGTCCTGGTTTGAATCCCCAGACAGGTTTGGTGGTTTCTCTGTCATCATACCTGCTCAGTGGGTTCTCTCCTTGAAGTGATGATGTATTAATATACTTGTCTAGCATTATTTAAAAACCTGGCTGTGTGGGGCTTCTAAAGAAACTAACAGCCAACTTTTCAAAAGTACATTTCTTTCTTAGTGTGCACTCTTTTACAAAGTATCTCTCTGTTGGTTGAGCACTTTACTGCTTAGCCACCAACTTATGCCATCAATGTGAACACAGACAGACCATCCTTCAGGTACATAGGAAGACTCTTCTCAATGTAATGAATCAGCCAAGTGTACCAATTTATGTACAAAGAGGGGATTTGAAGCAGGATCTTGGTCATCTACTGACAGAAGAGCAACTGGCTACTAGTCATCTGAGCCACCAAGCCAGTACATGATGTGAGCAGCAGTGGGCCTTTATCAATGTCATCAAGGGACCTGGAGCAAAATCAAAAGAGCTGTAAGTGTTACCTGGCTGGGGATTTGAACCTGAGAACACATATATACTATAAACACATCTCCTGCTGACTGAGCCACCAAGCCAGTACATGATGTGAGCGGCAGTGGGCCTTTATCAATGTCATCAAGGGACCTGGAGCAAAATCAAAAGAGCTGGAAATGCAACCAGGCTGGGGATTCAAACAAGGGAATACATATGAGCTATAAACAGATCACCTAACTACTGCGCCACCAAGCTAGAATGCTATTGTTGTATTGTTGTATTGTTGTATTGTTGTATTGTTGTATTGTATCAAGGACTTCATGAAACCTGTTGCAACATGAAATCTGCTAAAAAGGAAGCCACTCTGAATTTAAAGTAGGGCCTCTATTATGACTGTCCATGGACACCTCACTACTAAACTGATCTAACTTATACTTTTCTCAGTATCTTCAATCAGTCTGATGCAAGCAGTAAAGAGCTCAACTGACAGAGAGTTCTAATCAAAATTGAGAAAAGAGTATTCTAACGGTAAATTAACAATGTAAGAAAGAAATCTCTTTTCATACATTGGCTGTTATACATTTATACACAACAGCCAAGTTTTTTTTGAAGAACAAAGAACACTAGATGAACAAATTAACACATCACCACTACAAGGAGAGAACCCAATAACCAGCCTCCCAAGCAGGCTAAACATAGGAAACACCATCAATCAAGCCTGTCTGGGGATTCAAACATGGGACCTCCAACATCATAGACTGCAATCTGGCTACTAGTCCAATGAGCCAGTACAAGACATAAGCTGCAGTGTGTCTTTTATCAACCCCATCAAGGGGCCTGGAGGAAAATTAAAGAAGCTGTAAATGTTGCCTTGTTGGGGATTTGAACCTGTGAACCCATATAAACTATAAACTATAAACAGACCACCTGCTGACTTCAACATCTCTGCTAGTAGAGCACATGGGTACTAGTCCAATGACCCAACACAGTATCTTTAGGAGACTTTTCTAAATGTCACCAAACATGTGGAACATCCTAAGTACTAAAATGATACCTGTCTGCAGATTCAAACTTGGGACTCTACCATCACTGGTGGAGGTTTGTTCTCAATGTCACAAGCCATCCTGGTGCTACCTTCATGGTCATGGTCATAAGAGAGAACACACCTAGAGTTTCTAAAGAAACTAACAGCCAACTTTTCAAAAGTACTTTTCTTTCTTAGGTTGCACTCTTCTACAAAGGATCTTTCTGTTAGTTGAGCACTTTACTGCTTGCCACTAACTTATGCCCTCAGTGTGAATACAGACAGACCATCCTTCAGGTACATAGAGAGAAGCTTCTCAATGTAATGAACCAGCCAGGTGTACTGACCAATGTACAGAGAGGGATTTGAACGAGGACCACAGCCATCTAATAACAGGAGAGCACCTGGCTACTAATCATCTGAGCCACCACTAGCTGTACACTAACAAGGTGATTTTTTTTAATGTCTTGAACTAGTCAGGTGTAAAATCCAAGGTACAAAAGCTACTGCTGTTTGTGGATTTGAACTAAGAGCTCAATCATCTCTACAAGCAGAGAACCATGTTACTAATCATCGGAGCCAGCCTAAGTTTTTGTGCATGGGTGCTTTTCAGTGTCATAATTTATCCTGGAGCATCCGGCAAGGTTGTTAAAAAAAAAAGAAGTCTGTCTTAGGGTTCAAACCAGAGACTCCATCATTATCTGTGAACAGAGAACCTGGATGGAAGTCTACAGAGCCATATTGGCTGCTAGTTATATTAGGAGAGATTATGCTCAATGTTATCAACCAGCCTGGAGCAACATCCATGGTACTAACATAATGCTGTCTGGGGGTGCATAAAATAGGACTTCGAAATCTCTGCTAGTAGAGCACATGGATATTAGTGCAGTGTCCCAGCACAGTATCTTTAGGAGGTAAGACTTTCTAAATGTCACCAAGCATGTGCACAATCATAAGCACTAAAATGATACCTGTCTGCAGAATCAAACCTGGGACTCTACCATCACTGGCAGCGGCTTGCTGGGCCAGCTAATGTACTTTTCTAAATCTCACACACTAGCCTGGTGCAATGTTCATGATAGTAAGAGAGAACACACCTAGGGATTCAAGTAACAAGCTCCACCATCACAGCCAAATGACTACCTGACTTCTAGACATCTCCACCATATCCAGGTGAGTAATGGGTTTCTAGACAACTAAGCTACTTTTTGCCATCAGTGTTTCTGGATATTTTTCTCAGTTTTATGAACCAGCCTGGTGCAACATTCAAATTTCTAAAGATGAAACCTGCCTTAGGACTCAAACCTAAGAACTCTTACATTGCTGTTAGTAGAGTATCAAGCTACTAGTCCACCAAACCTGCTTATTTGTTATGTTAGTGCAGAGACTTTTCTCAATGCCATCAATGAGCCTAGCTTCTAAATGTCAACAGACACTAATGCAACATCCAAGATACTAAACGGACATTTACCTGCAAAATCAAACCAGAGCCTCTACTACTGCCTGTGAATTCATCATCACCATTTATTTATACAGTGCCACTGATTCCCCGGCGCTGTACAAAGAACTCATTCCCATCATTCCCTGCCCCATTGGTTTAAATTCCCTAAAATACATACAGAGAGAAACACTAGGGTCAATTTTGATAGGAGCCAATCAACCTACTAGTATGTTTTTGGAGTGTGGGAGGAAACCCACGCAAACACAGGGAGAACATACAAACTGGATAGCAAAACGATAAAACACAATATTCAAATCCATATACAGTTTCCGATTCCCCTGTGGGTGTGCGCTTACCCCACTGGATCAAACAGCAGACATGTAAAAGAAGCAATAATCTGCAGTGTATCCTTACAGGACGGCCGTAACCACGCTCCACGCTCCTATAGATCACCAGGGATAGCGTCTCACTGGGTCTCGGATCGCCAACTGCCTACTTGAACTCTTTTTCATGGTCCTCAAACAATTAATGAACAATGTTTGCAGTGTGACAGGATGCATTATCCTGCTGAAAGAGGCCATTGCCGTCAGGGAATACCGTTGCTAGTAAGGGGTGTGCTTGGTCTGCGACAACGTTTAGGTTGGTGGTACGTGCCAATGTAAACTCTGCATGAATGAAATGGCCCAAGGTTTCCCAGTAGAACATCGCCCAGAGAAACACACTGCCTCTGCCGGCTTGCCTTTTTCCCACAATGCATCCTGGTGCCATTTCTTCTCTAGGTAACCAACGCACATGCACCCTGCCGTCCACTTGGTGTAAAACAAAACGTGATTCATCAGAGCAGGGCACTTTCTTCTATTTCTCCATGGTCAAGTTCTGGCACTCACATGCCTGTTGTAGGCCCTTTCAGCAGTGGACAAGGGCTTCCTGATACACAACCCACATTAAGTAAGCTGTGATGCACTGTGCATCCTGACATCCTTCCCCAGCAATATCTTTTCCAGTACTAAGTGAGAAAGTGATTCTCCTTTGTTTGTTTTTTTGTTTAAAACTTGAGGCAGGAAGGCGGGGAAGGTTTGGGGAGAGTGGGTTCTGATACAGTATGAGACAACATTTCAAAAGCTATTCTAACAAAAATAATTTTAAGTATATAATGGCATTGCCCGAAATAGCTGTAAAACATCCAAGTAAAATGAGGTAGTTTATGTGTCATGAAGGATCCTGTCCTATACCATCATGAGGAGGACCCGGAACCTGGGAGCTGGTTCATTAAAGCAGCCGAAGATGACGGGAAAGAAGCTCCTGCGCATTTCAGGCCATCTTCGGCTTCTTTAGTGAGACAGCTGCAGAGTCCCGATGCGCCAGAGAGAAGTGGTCCGTAGTAGAGTATAATAACAGCAACTAAATTATGCAAATAGGGAAGCGCTAGATATATAGCAATAATGGTATTTATTAAAATATTGTATCACATTAAAAACCAATGTAGCTAAATATACAGTAAAACATCAAGGAATGCATTCATTAATAATTAATTAACCCTCAGCTTGGAGTAGCCAATTATAACAAGATTGAAACCAGGCTGATCAGCGTCCAAAAATGGACTAATGGTATTAAGGGTTAATCCCCTCATGCATGATATTATACGTGCAATTTCTGATGGGTTGGTTATGCGCATAACATAATGAGATCCATTATATGGACATCCTGTGATCACATATAAAGGCTTATATAAAAAAGCGAACAGTGAGCAGTCCACGCATTCCAGTGATTGGATTCAGAAATCTTTGTGTCAATATATGGTTAGTAAGACACAATAGTAACCAAAAGTAATGGTGATGGGTTAAATCATGGACACATATCACATCCAACTTCTATCAGACAAGTCCCATGGACATCAAGCTTGTATTAGGAATAACCATAAAACTTAGCTTGCAGGAGTCTTCTGTGTGCACACATGCGCTGCAGCAGCCTATAATCCCGGGGAGCGGATGCAGTGATGTTTGTATGCCGCTCACCACCCTCTCGTTGTAGGGTCGGAAATTCCGGACGTAGGGTCTCTGACGCGTTTCTCTGTCACAGCTGACGGTTTCATCAGCGGTATCCTCTGCGGTATACGCATGGCCGTATTCAACTACAAGCGGATCTGAGGAAATGTCTCTTGTTGAATACGGGACTATTTACACACTGCTTTGACTTGGTGACACAATACACTGGAGGATGCATCAAATACATATGTGAAGTGTTCAGTCCCAGAAGAACGCACAGAAAACAAAAAAATATTCAACGATTGCCACCTATTAATAATGAAGTCATTAATGAAAAAACATTGAAAAAGTCTTTTTTTTCATTGTTTTTTTCATTTTTTCCCCCCATGCAATACACTTATTAAGATGTTATGAATGTCTATGGTACATAAAATGCATTTTTACAGTTGCTCCTGATTGCAAACACATGTTCTAGCTGTATACACAGCCGTCATCACTAGTAATCGGCACTGACCCTAGATCTGTAGCTGGTGCAAGTGATACGACTGAAAATCACAAACCTTAGAAATGCCCAAAGCTTTAATCGGACAATGCAGCATGCCCTCAAGCTTGGCACTCCCTTACCGTACATTGACTATTTGCATACCCACCTTCCCCTCCCAGTTCCGCCCATGACATTGTAGGCTGTATTAAGGGTCCTTTGCGTGCGAAGATAAAATGGACGTTGCTGTGTTCTCTGGCGTATGGACTAGTTCCGGACATGCGTAGAGTAATTTTAAGCAATATACGGCCCGTCTGGTCATTTACGTTCCTTGATGTGCCAGCCCTCCCAGTGTTTGTTTATGTTATGTTGACAAAACAGAATACACCGCTGATCAAATCAAGTCCATAATAGATGAGGCCACACCCATTTTGATTGTCTGCTCTGTCCAATGAAATCTGTTCTGTTGTCAGAACAGATGGACTTCAAATGCGTGTTATGAGGCTATGGGTGTTGTCCATGGAGATCAGCTTCCACACTGCCCACTGTGTCCATGTTTTTCACTGGCAGTCAGCAGCAACAAGAAAAATTGAGACGCTGCACACTGTGGGTTGTAGTATTTTTAGAGTCATAATATAGAATATATATATATATATAACCAGATAATTAAGCCTATAGGCGCTACGTGAAACACCAATAAATACAAGTGTGAGCACATAATATAGAATATATCCTTATTTTCATAAATGTAATAGGCAGCTTCTTCTCTTTAGAACATTTGTAAAAAAGATGAAAATAAAGAGAGAGCGCCAACACATAGTATAACTCTTAAAATACACTTTAAATAGGTGGAAAGGTGCCAATGGAGCCTTGCACCAAAGCAATAAGAATAATGAGCTTATCTGGTATGGATGATAATACAGGATCTTCGAGCTTCCAAGGAGAAGATTCACTCCAAGCTATGACTCATAAAAGAAAATAGCAGCACATAGTGTAATACATTCCACAGTATGAACAAAGAAGTAATTCATCATCCAAAAATGTGTTCACATAGAAAACAAGCAAGTGTCCGTACATAAAAATCATAACAACAAGCGTATCTGTAGTCCCCCAAATTAAACATTTCTCTCAGGATCCCCGGCAAGATGAGGATAAGAAAAGTACCAACACGACTACAAGTGGAAGATACAGTTCACCATCCTGACGTGCTTCGTCAATCATGACTTTCTTAAAGGGTATCTCCATACTGTGACAAACAAGGTTTAAATAGTCTGTGTTTCCCAATCACATGGATGCCGGCGTTGTATCTCGTATGGCCACGCGTCAACTTACGGTGACAAGGTTGGAAGCATAGCATTGTCCAAAATGATTTGGTATGCTGAAGCATTAAGATTGCCCTTTACTGAGAAACAGCCCCATACCATTATCCATTCTCCTCCAAACCAAAGTTTACATAATGCAGTCATGCAGGTAACGTTCTCCCGGCATCCGCCAAACCCAGGCTCGCCCATCTGACTGCCAAACAGAGAATCGTGAGTCATCACTCCACAGAACACGTTTTCATTGCTCCACAGTTCAGTGTTGGTGTGCTTTACAGCTCCATACGACGCTTGGCATTGGTTTTGATGATGTGAGGCTTGCATGGAGCTGCTCGGCCATGGAAACCCATTCCATTTAGCTCCCACCGCACAGTTTTTGTGTTTACATTAATGCCATTAGAAGTTCAGAACTCTTCAGCTATGGAATCAGCAGAGCGTTGGCGACTTTTACACATCATTCACCTTAGCAGTTGTTGACCCAGCTCTGTGATTTTATGTGGTCGTTTACTTTGTGGCTGAGTTTCTGTTGTTCCTAAATGATTCTGCTTTCTAATATGGATCTTTTGGTTTTGGATCTGTATTAATTTTCTGTTGTGGTTCTGGTTTTTGGATCTGTATTTTTTTTTTTTTTAAATGCTATAAAATGCTAAAATCACATAATTTGGCTCTTTTTTTGTTCCTACATTATTATTAATCTCAATACCATTAATTAACAGTCATTTCCAGTCAATTTTTGTTAAGTGACAAGAACACTGCTACCCCTCCTGTTTCTGTATGAGCAATGGCACTGAGCAATGTCACTGGAGAATGGAGAGTGACAAGAACACTGCTACCCCTGTTTCTGTATGAGCAATGGCACTGAGCAATGTCACTGGAGAATGGAGAGTGACAAGAACACTGCTACCCCTACTGTTTCTGTATGAGCAATGGCACTGAGCAATGTCACTGGAGAATGGAGAGTGACAAGAACACTGCTACCCCTCCTGTTTCTGTATGAGCAATGGCACTGAGCGATGGCACTGGAGACTGGAGAGTGACAAGAACACTGCTACCCCTGTTTCTGTGTGAGCAATGGCACTGGAGACTGGAGAGTGACAAGAACACTACTACCCCTGTTTCTGTATGAGCAATGGCACTGGAGACTGGAGAGTGACAAGAACACTACTACCCCTGTTTCTGTGTGCGCGGTGGCGCTGGATCTCCTGGGGAGGGAGGTATTTATGGGATCAAGATCCGATGATGGAACGATGACGTTTTGCCTCGATTCAGATCCGATGAAGCGGGAAAGTACTGAGCCGGCTCGGTACTCCGATTCGAGATGTTTGGGGGGGTTTGGTTTTCGAAAAAAACGAGTCTGATCATCTCTATTTGCTAATAATATCACTTACAGTTGACCGTGCAATATCCAGCCGGGATAATTTCACAAACCGTATTATAGTAAATGTGACAGCCTATCACAGTACCACGCTTGAAGTCACTGAGCTCTTCAGAATGACCCATTTTCTATCACAAATGTTTCAATATGGAGATTGCATGGCTAGGTGCTTGAATTTATACACCTCTGGCAACGGGTCTGATTGAAAAACCTCAATGTAACAATTAATAGGTGCGGCCCAAAACTTTTTTCCATACAGTGTGTGCACAGTATATAGTATATTTATCTATCTATCTATCTATCTATCTATCTATCTATCTATCTATCTATCTATCTATCTATCCATCTATCTGTCTATCTATCTATCTATCTATCTACCTACCTATCTATCTATCTGTATATATATATAATATATACATATATATATATATATATATATATATATATATATATATATATATCTGTGGAATTAGTGGTGCTATATAAACCGCTGATGATGATGATGCTGTTGATAGAAAAGATCCTCATCTTTTTAGTAGTAAAGCATTTTTGACAGTTCTACTCAAATGTGCTTTACACCTGAGCTTATAATTATTATTGTTTGCAATTTTGTTTGTTTCGCCTGTTGATGCTGCAGTTGTTTTTCTTTCCTCTTGCTCTTCCATTTACACGCTTGCACAGTCCAGTCTGCTTTAACACATTCCTTCTGGATATTTTACCCAGTCGCATGAAATACAACCCCAGGTTTATTTTAGCAAATGTCAAGCTCCATGGGAATACATTCAGAGTCACGGGAAGAGTCAACCCACACTGTTGTTATATTACTGCCCGTTACACGGCCTGAAGCCTGGCCCTAAACTAAAATCAGTTTATTGTTCCAAACTAAGGACAAGATGTAGCATTGAGTGGGTTTTACTTCACAATACTTCTGTGCGCTCCTACTCCTACCGTTATGGAATATATATTTACCATCCTCTGTTGTTCCTCTTGGTGAGTATTATACAAGAAGTGTTCATGTGTTTCCATATAAAACTATAGTCATATCATAAACATTGTGGTGACTTGTTGACCGTGAGTTGAAACGGAAATATATTTGTAACTAAATTGCAATTACTATGTTATTGTTCTTTTTTTTGTAATTAACTAGAAATGTGCTTAACGTGTCTTTGTCCTCATGTTTAAGTGGAAGCAGGGAGGGTTTAGACTCTAAGACAGTGGTTCCCAAACTTTTTCAGTTTGCGGCACCCTTAGAGTCTTCATAATTCTCTCAAGGCACCCCTCCAAAATAATTACCAAGCAGTCCCGTTTTATAAGTAGTTGGGTCAAAATAATGTAATAAGTATTTAGGTCAGGACAGAAATATTTAGTAAGTTGGTTGCAAACATAATACACATAAATCCAAGGGAAAAGAATATTTTTATATATTTTTTTCAATTATATTTCTGTAAAAGAATAATTTAAAGCTAACACTAAGAGAAATAAGATCAAACAAAATAAAACAACAACAGCTACAAAAACTACTGCCAATGCCACACTGTGCCCCTTCATCCACACACTCTGTGCCCCTTCATCCACACACTCTGTGCCCCCTTCATCCACACACTCTGTGCCCCCTTCAGCCACACACTCTGTGCCCCCTTCATCCACACACTCTGTGCCCCCTTCATCCACACACTCTGTGCAACCTTCATCCACACACTCTGTGCCCTCCTTCATCCACACACTCTGTGCCCTCCTTCATCCACACACTCTGTGCCCCCTTCATCCACACACCCTGTGCCCCCTTCATCCACACACTCTGTGCAACCTTCATCCACACACTCTGTGCCCTCCTTCATCCACACACTCTGTGCCCTCCTTCATCCACACACTCTGTGCAACCTTCATCCACACACTCTGTGCCCTCCTTCATCCACACACTGTCTGCCCTCCTTCATCCACACACTCTGTGCCCTCCTTCATCCACACACTCTATGCCCCCTTCATCCACACACTCTGTGCCCTCCTTCATCTCCACACACTCTGTGCCCTCCTTCATCCACACAGTTTGCCCTCCTTCATGCACACTCTGTGCCCTCCTTCATCCACACACTCTGTGCCCCCTTCACCAACACACTGTCTGCCCTCCTTCATCCACACACTGTCTGCCCTCCTTCATCCACACACTCTGCGCCCTCCTTCATCCACACACTCTGTGCCCTCCTTCATGCACACTCTGTGCCCTCCTTCATCCACACACTCTGTGACCTCCTTCATCCACACACTCTGTGCCCCCTTCATCCACACACTCTGTGCCCTCCTTCATCCACACACTGTCTGCCCTTCTTCATCCACACTCTGTGCCCTCCTTCATCCACACACTGTCTGCCCTCCTTCATTCACACACTCTGTGCCCTCCTTCATCCACACACTGTCTGCCCTCCTTCATCCACACTCTGTGCCCTCCTTCATCCACACACTCTATGCCCCCTTCATCCACACACTCTGTGCCCTCCTTTATCCACACACTGTCTGCCCTCCTTCATCCACACACTCTGTCCCTCTTCATCCTCACTCTGCCCCTCTTCAACTTCACTCTGTCCCTCTTCATCCTCACTCTGTCCCTCTTCAACCTCACTCTGCCCCTCTTCATCCTCACTCTGGCCCTCTTCATCCTCATTCTGCCCCTCTTCATCCTCACTCTGGCCCTCTTCATCCTCACTTTACTCCTCTTCATCCTCACCCTGCCCCTCTTCATCCTTACTCTGCCCCTCTTCATCAGCACTCTGTCCCTCTTCATCCTCACTTTCGCTTCTCTTCATCCTCACACTGCTCCCTCCTTCATTATTTTGCCTCTCCATTGCTGTTTCCTATCACTATTTCCCCTCCCCTTTCTTTACTTACCATACTTGGCCTTCTTTCTTCTATTTCTTCTGTCTTCTCTTCTGTCTTCGTACCAATCCGGCGGCGCCTAGGACCCAGCATCCTCCTCTCTCCCGCCACTTCTCACTGAAGATGTCGGACGTGATGATGTCACGCCTGTCATTCAGTGAGAAGTGAGGAGGGAGGAGGAAGCTGGGTCCCAGCTGCTGCCGGATTGGTAAGTTTCTTTTTCTTTCTTTTCTTCCTGGCCACGGCACCCCTGTGACAGGGCAGCGACACCCCTGGGAGCCGTGGTGCACACTTTGGGAACCGCTGCTCTAAGGGGTAAATGTATCAACCTGACAGTTTTCCGGCGGGTTTGAAAAGTGGAGATGTTGCCTATAGCAACCAATCAGATTCTAGCAATCATTTTATAGAATGTACTAAATAAATGATAGCTTGAATTTGATTGGTTTTAAACTAGTTGGATGCATGACGTTTGTTTCCTATAGAGGCATGTTTCACACATGGTGGTAGATTCATCAAACCTTCTTAAAAGGAAAATTGGAGGTGTTGCCAATAGCAACCAATCAGCTAACGTTTATCAACTACATTCTAGAAAATGATAGCTAGAATCTGATTGTTTGCTATAGGCATTAGACCGAATTTTCCTTTTTAGAAGGATTTGATAAATCTACCCCATAGAGATATAAGTTTAGTAAGGGACCTTGGCATTTTTAGGGGCACTCAAGTCATATAAACTTACTAATTATTATCGTTAACATTCTAAGTGCAAAATTAATGAAAATGAAAAGGTTTTCAAACTGACTGTGCTGTTCTGTTGTGTTGGATTTGGCCAAACATGTTTCGCAATGCATACCCACCCTCTGGTGGAGGGTTTATCCTCCACATATATATATTTTAATTGTACCAAACGCACAAAGTACTCACTCCCCTGGTTAGGTCCAGCCTTGCAAGTCCTTCATGCACGTTTGCTCTTTTATGGTTGTTCCGTTGAATTGGTCACCTATGGGTCTGTCTACTGCCCATGCCCAAAAATGCACTTACTACAGTACACCACACCTGTCGAATCACAATTAAAAAAATCTTTAATTGGGTTTTTTTGTTTTTTTATATCTATTCTGAAATTAGAAGTTTTCACCATAAATTGACAGGTTTTATATTTCCCACATTCATGTAAGCCTCTTACTTTTGGTTGTTCCTTCGATTTCTTTACACAGTTGTCTGGAATAGAGAGTGCACTCTGTGAGCATGTGAGCAAGCATGGTTGAATTGTTAGAAAGCACATGTTAGAAAGAGAGAAAGTCTCTATAATAGCACATTGGGCACAGTTTGATTATAACACTACAATAAAGTTGCAAATGATTCTGATAAAAGTAAGTTAGAAGAATAATAACAGATGTATATGAATATGAGTCAGGTTCTCTATGGATCTCTGAAATTCTTTGCTGAGACAAACGTTTGAAGAACACAGAGGGAGACAGTTGCCAGCTGATATAGAATTAAAAGACAGTTGTCAGCGCTTATCCTTTACACTGCATATCTGTGTGTCTAGCAAAATGAAAACATGAGGTTCATATTTTGATCAAAACATTTAAGCCTGCATCCCAGCGTGCTAAAACTTATGATTCCACCAGAATAGCAATGAAGGGGTTCTAGACTTAAACATTGAGGTAGATTCAAATTTAGGACATGGATTTCTGTTAGGAAGAGCTAAGGGTTAAGAATATAACTATAACATTAAAGTTTCGGCTAGCAGTCTTTTATCACAATATTTGGTTTATTTTAAGCAAGGAGGTCTTAGGATCATCTTGGCAAGCAGCTCACTTGCCTTCAATAGGAAACATGGGTCCTGAAACCAATTTTCTCCATTTTCCTCCATTCTAGGAAGTCTAATGCAGATAGATGGCCGGGTTATAAATTGAAAAAATAGTCTATTGCCTTTATTTCTTAAAATGTAACGAAACATAAAGGATATATTTTTTTAAGCTGAATCTCGGTGTGGACTCTGCGTGTAAGCAGCTATTCTCCTTCTGTAAAACTGACAATATAAGCAGCGATATTACTGGAAATATCGGTCAATATGATAGATTAAAACAACAACAACAACATGATGCTTGAAAATTATCCATTTTTAATCAGATTATTAGTGGGTAACAGTTAGTACACCAGCTTCAGCCATTAACAAGGGAAAAAAAGTGAAAAACATTTATTTTCATACATTGGTAAATAGCAATAGCGTTACTGAGCACTCCCCATACACTGTTATGGGGACTGCTCAGTAAAACGGAGGCAGATGCAAATCGGCAGATATCTACGATATAGATATCTGCTGCGATGCAGTGATCAAAAATAAGAATTTTGTGGTTAATCCCTGAAAACTTCAGTTTTCTGGGATTTATCTGATAATTTATGTTTGATAAATAGGACCCCCTGTCTCTCTCTCTCTCTCTCTCTCTCCCTGTCTCTCTCTGTCGCTCTCTCTCTCTCTCTCTCCCTGTCTCTCTCTGTCTCTCTCTCTCTCTCTCTCTCTCCCTGTCTCTCTCTGTCTCTCTCTCTCTCTCTCTCTCTCTGTCGCTGTCTCTCTCTCTCCGTCTCTCTCTCTCTCTCCTTGTCTCTCTCTCTCGCTGCCTCTCTCTCCCTGTCTCTCTTGTTATGTGCGTATTGTCGCTAACCAATAACGATTGTCGAACCTCGATTTGTGTTTCCAACGCACAAAGATTTATTCGCAAATAGTAGAATAATATGCTCAAGCGAAGTGATAATAAATACAGCCGTTACTTATCGCAGGCGCTCTGGATCCAGTGTGCAGTCATTCAATCCTGAAGTCTGGGGACAAGATGTCTGAACACTAGATGTGAAGCTGCTGCTTATATACACACAAAAATACAGTAATACAATGAAGATGGTATAGCTTGCATCTATTGGTCCAGGTCTCAGGAAGGTCCAAGGGGTAGTCAATCATTGGCTAGTTCATCCTAAGGAATCCAAAGGAGGGGGTCACCTCTCCAGGGGGTATGCTCTGCTCTTCCCGCCAGGATTCCTTAGTCTTAAGTAGCTCATAACTCCCTATCATTCATAACTTGCGTATGCACTCTGCGATTCCCTCGCAGAGAGAAGCAAACAGTAGGATATGTAAAAAGGTTTATTATGATACCACTCATGATATGATTCCTTCAACCCGTTCCGTGTATTTCACTAATATGCATGTAACTCTGATATAACATATAAATACTACTATATTTCGACATAACTGACTATGTGTTGCAACTACCATTAATGTGTACTATTTTATAAGTATGCGTGTTTGTGCGAATGTATGGTAAAAGACCAATTACTGTTGCTGCCACGTGTAGTAGATGCGTACGCCCTTTCACGCCGTAGCGTGCCCTTGTACGTCGGTGCGTACCGTACGCATCTTTTCAGACAAAGACAACCAAGTTTGCTCGACTTTAATTGAAATGACTTTATCCAATTTGCTGACTTCGACACTCTCTCTCACTGTCTCACTCTCTCTTATCCCTGTCTCTCACTATCTCTCTCTCCCTGTCTGTCTCTCTGTCTCTCTCTGTGTCTCTCTCTGTCTCTCTCCCTGTCTCTCTCTCTCCGTCTCCCTCTCTCTCTGTCTCTCCCTCTCTCTCTATCTCTGTCTCTCTCTTTGTCTCTCTCCCTGTCTCTCTCTCTCTCTCCCTCTCTCTCTCTGTCTCACTCTCTCTCTCCCCGTCTCTCACTCTCTCTCCCCGTCTTTCCCTCTCTCTCTGTCTCTCTCTCTCTCTCCCTCTCTCTCTCCCTCTCTCTCTCACTGTCTCTCTCTCCCCGTCTCTCACTCTCTCTCTCTCTTACTGTCTTTCTCTCTCTCCTCGTCTCTCCCTCTCCCTCTGTCTCTCGCTCTCTCCCTCTCTCTGTCTCTGTCTCTCTCTCTCCCTGTCTCCCCCTCTCTCTCCCCCCATCTCTCCCTCTCTCTCTCTGTCCATCTCTCTCTCTCTCTCTCTCTTCGTCTCTCCCTCCCTCTCCATCCCTCTCTCTGTCTCTCTACTTGTCTCTCTCTCCCTGTCTCTCTCTGTCTCCCTCTCATTCTCTCTCTCTCCCCGTCTCTCCCCCTCTCTCTCTGTCTCTCTCTCACTCCGTCTCCCTCTCTCTCTCTGTCTCTCTCTCTCCCTGTCTCACTCTCTCGCTCCCCGTCTCCCACTCTCTCTCTGTCTCTCTCCCTGTCTCTCTCTCCGTCTCCCTCCCTCTCTCTCTTTCTCCCCGTCTCCCTCCCTATCTCTCCGTCTTCCCCTCTCTTTCTCTCTCTCTCTCCGTCTCCCTCCCTCTCTCTCTCTCTGTCTCCCTCTCCCTCTCCGTCTTCCTCTCTCTCTGTGTCCCTCTCTCCCTCTCTCTCTCTTTCTCTCTATCTCTCCGTCTCCCTCCCTCTCTCTTCGTCTTCATCTCTCTCTCTGTCTCCCTCTCACTCTCCCTCTCTTTCTGTGTCCCTCTCTCTCTCTCTCTTTCTCCGTCTCCCTCCCTCTCTCTCCGTCTTCCTCTCTCTCCGTCTCCCTGTCTCACTATCTCTCTCTCTCTCTCTCTATTAAAGACGGTCCTCTGGGAAAGTAGAAAGTCTTGGCTCTTAAAGATCTTTGCATACTTAATGCTCCAACTGTTCCTGGTAGCGTCTCAGGACCCTCCCTCCTCACAAAACCTCACTGCACCCAGAGACACCCAGAGCTCCTTACTTCATCACACTGTCACCACCGTCCTGGATAAATGCAGAACCACAGCCTCATCATGGGATCCCTGATCATTGTTACTTGCATCCTTTTAACTCTTGCGTCTATGGGTGAGTAGATGTCTCTGGGTTTCAGGTAACTAATGGTGATTTATTTTTAAGGCTGCGTCTTTTTATATGTATATATATATATATATGTAAGAAAATGGTCCACCCACTGCTGTATTGTGTTTAGGAGAGCAGTGAATTCTTACCTTTACTTTGCTATTTAATGATGTATAATCTATCCTCCTATACTATGTTGTACATATGTTACAAAGCAGATTTCCTAGTGACTGTTCTGCATTTCAAAATATCAGCATTTAATCACCTGTATACATTGTATATCATTCCTTGTTTGTTTGCAATTTGCTGTGTGATTAGAACATTTCTGCTAGTCTGCTGTTTGCTCTCTGCAGATGTGCGGCCCCTGCATAGGAGGCAGGCTGTCTGCAGTGTTCTGCAATCGCAGACTGCACCAAACACAGCAGGGACGGGGTGAGACAAACTTAGCATCTATTATGTGGAAATACATGTTTTACAAGAAGGGCGATTTATTCACAGCTATGCTGGCTGTAGTATTAGTAGAATTAAATAAATTATATACGCATGATTGTGCTTGCTTATAATTATAATTATATTGCTTGTAATACATGATCTCTCTTTCTCTCTCTCTCTCTCTATCTCTCTCTCTCTCCGTCTCTCTCTCTCTCTCTCTGTCATAGTTATCTATCTATCTATCTATCTATCTATCTATCTATCTATCTATCTATCTATCTATCTATCTATCTATCTATCTATCTACCTGACATCAGTCTTTGATAAAATCTGTTTAATATAGACCACTAGTATATAAAACCTATACTCAACATATAATTCAATATTTATCATACATGCATATATATATACAATATAATTTTGAATTATTATCTGTTATGTGGAATGTGTCTGGCTGTCTGTGAATATATATATATATATATATATATAATGTATTTTTTTAGTTCCATAACAAGCTGCTTTAAATGACCATAGCCACACCCATTTTATGATGAATGAGACATACTCTCCTAGTGGCCAAAATCAGCATTGCAGATGCAAGTCAGCCATGACATAATGGGGGTGTTATGTAATTACGAGATACAGTATAGTATAATAAACTGCTATGTCAGAATAATTGCACTGTTAGAGAAATGTGCAGCTTGTGATCGTTAGGCCAGAAGTTTTGCTCCATATTCTCTTATAAAACATATGGTATATGTTTGCAAAAAGCACAAGTCATCTTGTTGTGGCCTGATCATTCTTCACCCTTGTATACTTAGGGCACAAGCCTTACCCATTTTGGCCCAGTATTAATCTCTTATAGGTTTTGATATGTACTTATAAAAAGAGATTTTTTTTTATTATTATGTAATATTATTATTTCATGCTTTCTTTTTGGAGCATTTTCAAATGAATTTCCCTTTTTTATTATAAAATATTTAGGAAAATTATTTTCCCTTCTTTATTATAATTATTTAGGCATTTTTTAAATATATCAATTTTTTCAATGTTGTTATAAAAAGAGCATATAAATGCAGGGATATTAGTTTTTTTATTTAATTCTATTGAATGTTTTAGGTAGCTCTCACTCCTCCAAGTGCACCCTGAAACATATTTACCTGAACAGATTTCTCTTAAACCAAAATAAACAAAACTTCCTGACCCTATTCCTACAGTCCCAGGTTGTCAACGGGAGGGCACATCCAGATTTGTGGCAGCCCTCAGGGGGGTGTGGCCACCATATTGCGCCATCATAAATTTACGGCATCCTGTGTTCAACCTACTCTAACAAGTACACTTACAATTTAAAATACATTTAACTTTACATTTGCAAATTTGACTGCAGTTCATCTTTAAGGGTTACAGAAAAATACATTTTGGTGTTTATCGCGGTAGTAATAGAGTTACAGTAAAATGGAGAGAACCAGGAAAAGAAAGGATCTAAAGCCAAGTGCATGATAATGTATGTCATTGTCCCCATTACCAGGCTGCCCATGATGTGTGTGGTCCTAGAACGGTTAATGCCACTCAGACAACTTATAATCAATATATTTTCCTCCAGGGCAGTAAATCACTAAATATATCCTCTAAACCAATACACCGTACTTATCACTCACTGCCATCGAAACATTACTAGACACTCGTATACATTTCTAGTATTGGGAAGGACCTCTCTTTGCCCCCAGAGCAGCCTGAATTCTCTGTGGCATGGATTCTAGAAGTTGCTCGAAATAGATTCTGGTCCATGTTGACGTGATAGCATCACTTGGTTGCTGCATATTAGTCAGCTGCACATTCATGCTGCCAATCTCTCGTTTCACCACATCCCAAAGGGGCTATATTGGATTGAGGTCTGGTGACTGTGGAGGCCATTGGAGTCCACTAAACTCATTTTCTAGTTCGTGGAACCAACTTGCGATGATTTGTGATTTGTGGCATGGTGCACTAGTCTGCTGGAAGTAGATCATTAGAAGATAGGTAGACTGTGGCAGTTTAATGAAAAGTACATGGTCAACAACAATACTCAGATAGGCTCTGGGATATAAACAATGCTCAGTTGGTATTAAGGGGACTAATGTGTGCCAATAAAGCATTGCTTACCATTACACCACCAATGCCAGCATGCATCATTGCCACAAGACAGGGTGGTCCCATGGATTGATGCTGTTTACTCCAAACTCTGACCCGACCATCTGTATGTCACAGCAGAACCAGGATTCTGGTGTGGTCTTCTGTTTCCGTAGCCCATCCACTTCGAGGTTCGACATACTGTGCATTCAGAAAAGCTCTCCTGCATACCACTGTTGTAACTCATGGTTATTTGAGCAATTGTCGCCTTCCTGTCAGCTTGAATCAGTATGGCCCTTCTCCTCTGATCTTTCATTAACATGTTTTTTGCTTTCACATTATTCTCTGTAAACTCTAGAGACAGTTGTGCATGAAAATCCCAGGAGATCATCAGTTTCTCAAACCACCATGTCTGGCACCAACAATCATTCCACGGTCAAAGTCACTTAGATCACAACTCTTCCCCATTCTGGTGGTTGGTCTCAGCAACAACTGAACATCTTACTCATGTCTGCATTATTTTATGCATTGACTTGCTGTGACACGATTGGCTGATCAGATATTTGCATTTACCAGGGGGTGTATCTAATAAAGTGGCCACTGGATATATACAACTAAGGAAACGTAGATCACACCCAATTCCCAAACTGATGCTGACTTGCTTACATAATCCGCATGTAACACTGAAATAAAATTGGATTTAAGTAGAAACTAGGAAACATATTTAAAGGCCTACTATAAGTTTGGAGTGAGAAATCTAAAATTTTTAATTGTCCCATCCAAAATAAAACAAGATTTTATAAATTTCTCTGCCCCCGCTGGATGAGCAGATGTGGTATGGTTTCATATTTACAACTCTCTGGTCTGACTCTTAGAAACCCCTTTGAAACACTATGATACAGACAGACAGGTGCACACTCTTAATAGGACATATTTTGCATGTTTCAGTTTCACTTTCGTGGGAAAGTTCATTTCTAGATGCACTTTGTTGTAATAAGAAGCCTCTAATAAACAAAATTGACACCTAGTAGAGTCCTTTGAGTAAATTTAACAAGCTGCGGGTTTGAAAAGTGATGATGTTGCCTATAGCAACCAATCAGATTCTAGTTATCATTTATTCAGTACATTCTATGATATGGTAGCTAGAATCTGATTGGCTGTTATAGGCAACATCTCCACTTTTCAAATCTGCCGGAAAATCGCAGTTTGATAAATATACCCCCAAGTGTTCTCTCGCTCTCAGGACCAAGGTAGGCCCTAAATGAAGCTAACCTGGGCAATATTTTGGAGGAAGATGTAAACATTTAAATGAATAAGGATAGTGATAGTAGGTTGGACATTTCTCTATTTCCACCATACCCATTTTATGATGAATCCTTAGAACCAGACGTATGAAGATTTTCATTGCTCAGTTCCAAGGACCTTGAAATGCACTTTGTGGATACATAGACACGCAGACATGAAAAAGAATTGCAGGCTGCATGCTTTGTGGTTTTGTGGAACTCTGGAATTTAAAATGTAATTGTTATTGCCCCTTTACTTATCCTACTAGATATTCTATTGTCACTGGAACACAATGGATTAACCAAGTTCTGAAACTGATTGAATAATAAGTATTCTCATGGTCATACTTGGATATCGTCCACTTATTCTCAACTCTTCTGAGACGACATCGGTTTTCATTTTGTACAGTTTGGTTTTTGAGCCAGGGATAAACAAATGACTGTTGTTCCAGTGGTTTCACTCCACAGCTGTAGAGCAACATAAATAAATACATAATTGAATTGATGTAAATTGATGTATTTCCCTACTTGTCCTTATTAAACTGTAAAGTTCACATCTCTGTTCCTCACAGTTCACTTTTACCTACTAGTCATCTTGTGCATGTTCCTAACCACTGACCACCGGTGTCAACCAATGAGGGTGTGTAGGTGTGCGGTAATAATTTCCAGTTGTACCTGTAGGTATTTAAAATGCTTGAAACCTACTAAATATCAATAAAATATAAGTTAGAAAAACCACTCCAAATACATTCCCGACAACGTTGTAATATACATCCACATGTACACATTTTGGGCCTGATGCAGAGTTTACCCGCAATTGTGCGGAAAATCACAGGTGCAAATTACAATCACTTACAAAAGCCACAATTCTGGGCTTATGTAAAGCTGCAGCTATCAATAGGTATGTGCAGTTCGGTACTATTACTATACGCCCCTGGTTTATGACCATTTGCTTTGTTTGCAAAATACGAATTAGCCATTAGGCACCAATAAATCTTCAAAAACCTCCTGATACAGGATAAACAACTCCCATCTTGCATAAATGAAAAGATAAAAAAACTAATTTGCTTAGACATGCATCCAAAGCATAATATATGCCCGTGCAATGATGAAAGCCAATCACAAGCCGTTTGCTACCACTGGTGACCATCAACATCCACTATTTGCACCTGTCCTTGTCCACCCGCAAATAATACAGCTTGGGTTGGTGTATATACAACTGTGTTCCGGTCTGCATGCCCTTACTTTACTCAGCCTATGTTAGAAGTTAGAACACCCTTTACCTCCCCCATCCCGCCTCTCCGTGCTTGGGGAGACGCAAATGCCAGATACAATGCGCAAATTGGGGCGGTACGTACTCTATATCAGTCTCTTTGTGCACAGTCTCATGCAGGGGTGGGCAAACCTGTCCTCAAGGGCCATATCCAGTTCATGTTTTTAGGATTTCTTTAATCATGTACAGCTGAGTTAATCTATTTGGCTGGGTCAGTAATTATCCCACCTGTTTCTACAGACAGAAATCCTAAAAACATAAACTGGATATGGCCCTTGAGGACAGGTTTGCCCACCCCTGGTCTCATGTGTCTCACCTTTCCAGAGAAGCCCAATTTCTGCCACAAGAAATATTTATTTCCACAAACAGGTCTGGGAGTCCTCAGTCTGGAGCAGAGGTCTCCAAGTTCAGTCCTCAAGGGCTACCAACAGTCCATGTTTTCAGGATTTCTGTCTGTAGACACAGGTGGGATAATTACTGACCCAGCCAAATAGATTAACTCACCTGTGCATGAGTAAATAAATCCTGAAAACATGACCTGTTGGTAGCCCTTGAGGACTGAACTTGAGCATCTCTCATCTAGAGCATGATGGACAACTGGTGGTCGTAGGGAAGCATGTGGCCCTCTGAGCCTTCACCTGTGGCCCTCAGTTCCTTCATGCTATTTTGTGAGATTTGTTTGTTATAGCTTGTTACTCTTGTTTAAAATATCTACTCATATGTTATGACAGAGAGGCTACTCTTTCTTTGATTAAATGTATGTTTTAACTTTTATTTAAAAATAAAAAGGGTAACGTGTGGCTGTCAGGGATAAGCCCCTCTAGATACTCCATGATTAGATATTTTATCATATATTCCAGCCGTCATACAATATATCCCCTCTATTTTGTCAGGAAACCGCTCCTGAACCCTTTTATCAGTCACAAACCACCCTCTGCGCACTTGTGATTTGGAAGCTCACTGTAAGGGAACACACAGGATTCCACCCAAATCTCACACTCACCTCTTCCTCTAAGGCTACAGATTTCGTTGGTCCCTTTCCAACACAGATGCAGGCTGCACACCTCTCAGCAACTGCCACCAGCTACGAATAGGGCCCATAGCAAGCCTATGACTTAATCACCCAATTGCGCACACTCTGTGCTCTGGTAGCTAAACAGTTAACCCTTCACACACTGGTTTCTAAAGAGTTAATCCAGCCAAACAATCTATCTCTTCTAAACAAGCAATGAATTCATTTTAGAACAATAAGGACAGAACTATTAAATTGTTAGATTTAATATACAAAAGTACAATGCTTACAGAGAATACAAAAACAGTTAAATATATTTGAAATACAAGTAAAACATTTCAAACAGCTATAAAAACAACTGGGATGAAAGTACAGAGCATAACTTACTTACTTATCATAATCTGTGTGCCTGGGGATAGGCAGAAAAGATGCACAGTCCTTCAATTAGATTGATCCCCAAGAAACTGACAACTTGCCCCTTCCCAATAAAATGGGACGTTCTTCACAGGGGCGTGTTAATGCTAATAGGGGGCAAGGATGTCCCCTGGGTGTCACTATAGTTTTTTTCACAGAATTCCCAAAGTTTTGACCTTTGGGTAACTCTTCACAGATATATCCCAGAGACATAAATCCCCCTTAATTAAACTGGTTATAATCTCCCACAGATTTAAATACCAAACATAATGGAATTATGACAATGTGGCATACCTTTTCCAAAGATATGAGATTATAGCTGTTCCCAGATACTGCCAGTACCTGTCATTCACAACCCTGGTGTGATTTCTGCTCCTCGGTATGGAGTGGCACCCAGATTTCCCAAAATATGAATTATGAAGACATTTTCCTTAGAAGCCCATTTTTCTATATATCTGTATAGGCATTCAAATGTGGCCTTTGTCTCAAAGATTCTCACCTAGGCATATGGCTCTCTAATTTACATCTAGTGGTTATTTGTTTACACAATCTATTGAAAGGAAGTCAATTAGGAAGTGGAATACATGATCAAAAACAATAGATGTCTGTGATCTGCATATTTTAAGCAGGTGTCCTCACAAAAAAGGTTTGCTCAACCTTATTACCTCCTAATGGACTAATTGACCAAATGTTTTAAAACATTTGATCAAACATTTATCTGAATTGAAAATCAGGTTCACTTTTATGTATTAATGCAATATTTTATTTGGGCCCTGACATTTAATATTCTATTATATCATATCAGATTTATGCTCTCATCCTAACAGTGGCCCTTCTGAAAGTTAGAGGGCCACCCATGCAGCCCTTGAAATGTTTTAGGTTGTCCGTCACAGCTGTAGTCCAGTGTTTCCCAAACCCAGTCCTAACAATGCAGGTTTTCCAGGTCACAAGTTAAATAATTATACCACTCACATGATTGCCTTTCCCATTAGAGCTTGCAGTCTAAATTCCTTAGCATACGGACACACTAGGGGCTATTTGATCACAGCCAATTAACCTACTAGTATGTTTTTGGAGTGTGGGAGGAAACCGGAGCAAACCCAAATTTTTTTTAATGTCAGGATTTAAAAGCTAAACATGGTTAATCACAACTATCCAGTCATTTATTTAGTGTCAAATACAATAAATTACCAGATGACTAATTAATCTATGCTGGTTAAAAAGAATGAAAAACTGTAAATGTGCACATCAGAGTGACATGGAACTTTCTCAGCGCAAGCATAAAGGACCTGATTCATTAAGGCACACATACTGAGCGCAACCTTCGTTAGGTTTTAAACGCATGTATTTTGGCTTTGTTCTCTACCTGTAGCTGGAGCAAGAGATATGGCAGAAAAACAAGTAACATTGAGAGACTCATAGGTAAGAGGGCCCGACTCGCAAGCTTACAATCTAAAAGACAAATGGGAGTTTGACACGTGAGGTTAAATGCTACGTGTTGCATATTGATCCAGCCAGATTGCAAAGATAAAAAGTGCTTAGTGGGCTAATGCTAGTCAGGGGATCGTTAACTTGTGTAAACTGTGTAAGGTGTGGTAATCCGGGTTCGAAGACTAGAGGAAAGCCTTGTTTGAGCAAGGGAGGGAATTCCGCAAAGTGGGTGCAGCCCGAAAAAAGTTCTGCAACCGGTCATGGGAGCAAGTAAGGATTGTGGATGACAGCTGATCTTGTGCAGAACAGAGGAGTCGAGTTGGGAGATATTTTCAGACAAATGAAGAAATATATGTTGGTGCAGTTTTTTTTGTTGGCTTTGTATTTTAGTAGAAGTATTTTATATTGGATTTGGCAAAAAACAGGCATCCAATGTAGAGACTGACAGAGCGGAGCAGCAGTGGAAGAACGATCTGCCAAGAAAACCAATCTAGCCGCTGCATGTAAAATAGATTGTAGAGGTGGGAGTTTGATTCGGGGAAGGCCTGTAAATATGTTATTTCAATAGTCAATGTGGGATATGATGAGCGCATGAATTAAAGTTTTTGTAGTGTCTTGTGGGAGATCTGTGCATATTCTGGAAATGTTTTTTAGATGTAAGTAACAAGATTTAGATAGAGATTGGATGTGGGGAACAAAGGATAGTACTGATTCGAGAATCACACCTAGGCAGAGGGATTTATTATCATGTTGTCAACAGAAATAGAAATGTCAGGTAGGTAACTTCTGTTGGCTGGTGGGAAAATTATTAGCTCTGTTTTTTTTAAAGATAGAGGTGGTTAGAGGACATCCAAGATGAAATGCCAGTAATGAGGGCAAACACAGACAGTGAGAGATCCAGAGAGGATAGATACATTTGGTGATGATACTGAAATTCAAGGTTTTCTAAGAGAAGTAATATAGTTAGAGAAGAGAAGAGGAACTAGTTCTGAGCCTTGTGGTACTCCAAATGATAAACAAAGCGGAGAGGAGGTGGACCCAGAGAAGCTAACACTGAAAGAGTGATTAGATAGGTAGGATGAGAACCAGCATAGGACAGTGCCTTCAATACCTAGGGATTGTTGAGTTTGTATGAGTAGAGAGTGGTCAACAGTATCAAATGCAGCAGAGAGATCCAGGAGAATTAGAAGAGAGTAATGGCGTTTAGATTTAGCAGTGAACAAATAATTGACAACCTTGGTCAGCGCTGTCTCTGTGGAGTGTTGGGAACGAAAGCCAGACTGAAGGGAATCCAATAGGTCATTCAGAGAAGGAAACAGAATAACAATAAGAATAATCACTACATGCTTGATTTATGATGGAAAGATACCAGTAGAGAGAGGTTACAGATGTTAGTCGAGGTTGGGATGGGCACAGGAGACAGCGATCTATTATCGGGGATAAATTCTCCTTTTCATGTTTTTTATTTTATTTGTTTATTCAGTTTTCCAAGCAGAATCTTTTACATGGAAGGAATACAGACACTATGGGCCTGATTCATCAAATCACATATTCTGAGCGCAGCCCACATTCAGTATTATACGCAGGTATTTAGGCTTTGCGTACACTCAAATTCATCAAGGCAGGAACCTCAAGATACGTGTGCTGTTGAAATCAGAGGCAGGTCTGCTGTGCTCTACAACACAAGACGCTGCAGGAAACGTCCGGTACCTATGTGGGTTATAAATTCGCAAAAAGACGCACAGGAAAATAAAAAAAAATATTGAATTAATGACACAAGTTAATAATAAGGCTAAAAAATAGTTTATAAAAACATATTTTTTCCATGAAATACATTTATTAGGATATTATTAATGTCCACTAAGCATAAAATACATTTTCACAGTTGTTTGTAATTGCAAACACATGTTATAGCATGCATATGAGACTGTCATCACTAGTATTTTAGTCTTAGATTAGTCTTGTAACTGGTGCAAGAGATACGACAGAAAAACAAGTAACTTTGAGACACTCAGTGCTGGATTAAGACGTGGCTGTGTGCGCTTGAGTTTGGCTCGCCCTTACTGTACGCTGACTACGGCAAAATTGCCTCTTCCCCCCGGTTTACTCCAAGCGTAGGCTGTGGTAAGTGTCCTTTGCATATGAACACACAGCAGACAGGGCTGCATTAACGGACATATCTCCCACTTCTGGGCATACGCACAAAATCAGCGTTCCTTGATGAAACAGGCCCTATGACTATGCTATCTGGGAAACGTTAGTCTTGATTTTAATGCAATTGAATTACATGTACAAAGTGTCTAAAATGTTTTTTACTTTGCTTTTTAGGCCATTCTCTTTCATGCGTGGTCTGCAAATCTAATGAACAATTCTCTTGCACTGGAGAAGAAAAGTCGTGTCCTAAAGACTATGTCTGTGCATCTACCAGCACCTACTCAATAATAGGTATTGAAGGAAATCTCTATATGCTTACATTGCTGCAGCCCTCTGCCGCTGTCAAACATCCTGGGCAACGCTGAGATACATGAGACAGGGTGCTCTTTTGAGCAAGAAAAATTATAATATTGCAGATTGTATTAAACAGAGGCATAAAACATAATGCTCTGTTTCTTTCTACAATGAATGTTTCACTAGATAGCTTAATTTGAACTGAACAAACCTTTTGCAGCAGTGCAGTAAGACATGGCTCTGGTTACCTAAGCAACAATAATTGCAGAGAGTACATAAGAAAATCAAGTTTGTGTTATCTAATTAGAATTTGGAAGTTGCACCTAACAAACTGATGACATAATATAGATTAAAACGTTAAAGGTAATTTCCAGATGGCTCAATAGATAGTACCTAACAATGGCCAGGGAAGGCTGTTTTAAGATAATATTGCGTTCAAGACATGGATTATGTTAATGGACAAGCATACCTGTTTGCAAAAAATGTGATTTTGTTCTATTGCGTAGGATAATCGAGTTTGGAAGCTTGAAAAATTACGCCCTTTGGAAAGTGGACACCAGTGTGATGCAATAGAAGCTCTTTGTAATGATACTGGTGGTATTATCTGAAGCCCAATAGCCGAGTAGATATCCAGCGACATTTGCCGGGTCAGTACACAAGCAGGGTAGTCACGAATGCAAGGAATCACAGCAAGTGGCAGGAGCTGAGCAGGCAGACTACTCAAGCACATGGATGATCCAGGAAGTGCCTTTTATAGGCCCAAACAGAAAACAGGATCCAAGATGGTTTCTCCTTGATGCCATTCTGGCCATCTTGTATAAGGACAAATCTGAGGTCAAGTTTACGAATGCAGCGAACTCTAATGGTTGGAGGTGCAAATATCAAAGTAATTGCTTACACTCTTTTACTGTCTCCACTATTTAGGCTCCATTAGTATGAAGTTTGATAGTAGGCTCCCTGTACTGATGGGCCTAAGGAAAATGGCCCTTTTTCCAATTTATTTAAAAGGACCCAGCATCCAAACTGGTAGCAGAGATCCATTGATGGAAACATTGTCATTATATCATCTCCCATCTGCTACTTCTCCATTGCTATGGCTTTTAGGAGACATCATCAACTTTGGTCCAGTGTATCTAGTATTTGCTTTCCAAGTCAATGGCAATGGTAAAATGAGACTGAATGACTTGTTTTGGCTTTGGGTCTATCATGTGTCATGTGCCACCTTCTTCCGAGATGTGTCTCTCTCTTTCCTATTAAAATCTTCCTAGGCCTCATATTATAAAATATAGGTAAAATGTAAGGGTTAAAGTTCATGATGGGTTGGTGAATAAATAATTTAGAAAGGGACTCATTTTTTTTATGGTGAGCTCTGTTTACTAAAAAAATACTTAGAATGTTGCCATATTTCTGGGAATGCATTTTCCCTGACTAATGTACTAATGTTATATGCCTTTACCACCCATCTTTTTTTTTCCAGAGGGGATGCCAGAAAAAACTTTTACCAGGTCATGCGAAAGACGTAACACTTGTGGAGTTGTTGGGAGTATCGGCTTCCAGAAAGGCAAAATAAAAACAGCTACATCCTGTTGTTACACAGAATCCTGCCTTCCCTCCTCCCCTGCATGTAAGTTCTGGAGCAAGACGGTATAGGTCCTTGTACATACAGGAACACGTTCATTGTATATTATTATTGTCATAGATATGTAAGGCGCCACAGTGCTTTACAGCACCGTACAGTAGGGAAAACAGTACATATATAAGACAGGGACATACAAGACAGACAAAATAAATGCAGACATGAAAACAAAGGGTATGGAGGACCCTGCTCATTAGAGAGCTTACATTCTAAAGGGAAGAGGGCACAGCTGAAACAAGAGGAGCGAGTGTTGCTCAGAGTGAAGGTTGAGACAGTTGTGAGGGCGTATTAGTGTGAATAGTGTTATTGAGGGTAAGGTTACCTCTAAAAAAGAGATTTTTCAAAGAACATCTAAAGATGTGAAGGCTGTGGGAAAGCATGATTGAGTGTGGTAGGGAATTCCATAAGTGGGGAGCAGCACGGGAGAAGTCTTGTAGGCGGGAGTGAGAGGTGGTTATCAGAGACGAGACAAGGCGCAGGTCAGAGGTAGATCTAAGTGGGCAGGAGGGAGAGTATTTTGATATGAGATTTGAGATGTATGCAGGGGTAGTATTGTTGAGGGCTTAGTAGGTAAGGGTGAGTAATATGAATTTGATTCTGGAGGACACAGGGAGCCAGTGTAGGGATTTGCAAAGTGGTGCAGCAGATGTGGAGCGGTGAGAGAGGAAGATCAATCTTGCAGCAGCATTTAGGATGGATTGAAGTGTAGATATATGGGTGTCACGAATGCCAGATAGCAGGAGATTGCAATAGTCAAGACAAGAGATGATGAGAAAATGCATGAGTCTTGGTAGCATGTTACATATTACTCAAAGAAGGGGTTGGCCACTCGGTCCAAATGTTGCCCGCTCTTTCCTGCTAAAATGTTGTAATAAATAAGGTATGTGATATATATATATATAGTATTAGGGTTGGGAAGTTTAACTTTTCTGATTAGTTAATTGCTTAGTCCAGCACCACATTGGTCTTTTATTTGAGAATGGCCTAATCTGCTTTTTGTCTAATTGAATGAACTTTGCCAAATAATGCTGTATTGCCCCCCCCCCCCTCCATTCAAGTACTCTTCTATGTGGATAAGGAATAATTATGTCACATGACATGCAAATGATCGTGCCCAGAGCCATCAAAAATAGCCATTACAACCTAATAAACAAGATTCCTACACCCCTCTATCTGGTTACTTACAAAATAGTCCTCTCCAGTGGCTGGTATGCAATCCACAGTCCACTCTACTGTATAGTATAAAAAGGTCCTTTTTTATGGCAATTATACAATACACAGTCCATTTTGGTCAAAGCAGATCTCAATCTGGAGGCTAATATATAAAACAGACATGAGGCTGGTGGTTAGGGCATATACCAGACCTCCAAACTTGTGACAAGTATATGTCAGATTTCTAATTTGGTGCCTAAAGTATAGCAGTCCTCCGATACTGTGGCTAGTGTATAGCAGATGCAGTCTGGTGACTAGTTTATAGTGAAGTTCCAAACTGGTGGCTTATGTATAAAACCAGAACCGCCACCAAGTGGCTAGTGTATAAAATATATCTTCAATGTTGTGGCTATTTTATAGCAGGTTACCAATCTGATGGTTAGTCTATAGTGAACATCCAATCTGATTACTAACATATAAAACAGACCCCCAAACAGGTGGCTTGTGTATAGCACATACCTCCATTCTGGTAGCTAGATTATAACAGACCTCCAACCTCAGTGGCGCACGGAGGATTTGTCAGGGGGGGTTTCCTCCACCCCCGAAAAAAACCCAAAAACCTAGAGACCTGCCGCGCATGCGCCCACGCATGCGCCCACGCATGCGCCCACGCATGTTCCGTTTTGGCTGCACTGTAGTATACAGCAGCCGCGGCGCTATCAAAGAAGCGTCAGCGGCGGTGCTGTATACAATACAGTGCCGATATGCAGGGCACTTTTTCAGTGGAGGGGGGGTTTTCTGGAGACCCAGTAACCCCCCCTGCGTGCGCCACTGAACCTGGTGGCTAATGTGCTATATAGCAGACCTCCAGTCTCAGGTGGCACGTGTACAGTAGACCTGGGGTACTGGTGCTAATTTATTCATGGTATCAGACAGGAAACTGTATATTTAGATGTAAATGACAGCTCTGGCCTCTCCTCCCCAATTAGAAAACAGCAGAGCAGAGGCTCAGGTACTGTAAATCTTAAAAAACCCAGCTATTTATCCCTCTTCGCATGCCTCATGTTTTAAGGGAGGTTATAATATAATAATAAATAATATTAATAGTAACCCAGTGAGAACCCTCTTCCCCCAATTCATCTCCTTGGCCCCTGTTCTGTTCTCTCTGCGCCCCTTGATTACATCACTAGGCTAAGAGAACTCACTTTTCCTGTTTCAAGATTGTTTGTTATAGCTATACATGAGGTTACAAGTGAAACTATAAAAATCTTAAAAGATATAATATGAATTCAAAGCCTCATCGGACTAGTATTCAATGCAGAGTGTTTGGTATAAGTTTAGTGACCACTAAACAATACAGAGAGTATCCTTGTGATCTACATACAATACAAAGAGTGAGATGACCTCTCAATAGTTAGTGATGACCATTCAATACAGGGGCGCACGCAGGATTTTTAGGGGGGTTCCCCCCCCCCACCGAAAACCCCCCCAAAAAAACGAGAGAACTCGCATGCGCAGCAGCTCCATTTCGGCAACACTGTACTATACACCTGCCGCGGCGCTGTCAAAGAAGCGTCCGCGGACGCTTCTTTGACAGCGCCGCGGCTGCTGTATTGTACAGTGCCGCTATGTGGGGCACTTCGTTTCCAGAAGGGAGGGGTTTCAGGAGACCCAGAAACACCCCCTGCGTGCGCCCCTGCAATATATAGAGCATTCTAGTGGCCGCCATACAATACAGCAAGCATCCTAGTGACCAACATACAATACAGAGAGTATCCTTGTGACCTACATACAATACAAAAGCATTCTAGTAATGGCCATACAATATATAGAGCATTCTAGTGACTGTCATGCAATACAGACAGAATTCTAATGGCCGTCATACAATATACAATAAATTTGTGTCTCCCAAACTCTCTTATCACACAAAAAAAACCTTACCCCTGTCACCACATGTGCATTTTATGTTTCTATTTTCATAGGCGACTGAGCAATTTTTTGTTAAAGTGGTTATTTATTTGAATTGGACATTTTTTTGCGGGTTTTATGCCAAAAATAGAATTCTTATGCAACATTAGCCAATGTAATTGAAGTATTACATTAAAGAATGATCGCCCTGATGTCTCCTTACGCTCATTATGTAGTAAACATGTGGCTCCTATAAGCATTAAAAATGGAAAAGTTGTCATCCAGAAAGGTGGTGGAGGGGGGTCCGAAAGTGATAGTAGGTAGGACTCTGAAATGACTCCTACTAACTGATAAAATGGTGCAATCAGTGTGCAGGATGGTAACTTGTCCTTTGGTGTTAAATCCATTACTTGCCTAAGCTTTTTGTGGGTAATCTGGATCTTAAAATAAGATAAAATATCCTTTAGCTACAGTTCCATCAGCAAATGGCACAAGGCACTAGTTACTAGGAGAGTTGTATATAGCACCCTGTTTCCCAGTCTGCATCTCAGCAGCACCTCAGTTCAGAAAAGCAAAGAGGTAGACGGACACAAGCATGTTTGTATCATCTGGGGGTAAATGTATGAACATGCGGGTTCTTCAACACCCGCGTGTTCGGCGATTAAATTTGAAGCGGCGCTGCATTGTAAAGGGAAGTTTCCCTTTACAATGCTTGAAATTTAATCACCGAACACACTGAACACGCGGGTGTTGAAGAACCCGCATGTTCATACATTTACCCCCTGGAGTCTAAAGTCTACATTCCAAAGCCAAATTCTTTAGCAAGAATTTTTTTTTGTGAGGAGCTATAAATGTGTCACCATTATCACTTATAAAATAAGACCCAGACAATAATATAATAAGACTTTGCATGATCTAATCCTTTGTGGGCCCCATACCTTGAGTGTAGTATTTATGGCCGATTTGTGGACATAGTGTTGGCCATTTAAGACACCAAAGCCCAACTATTGGGTCCATGTGTCATATAAGATACATGAGCCTGTGTAGGATTTTATTTTACTATGATGAGATGCCTGATTGACATAGTACATGTCTGTCATCGCCAGTACCTCCAGATGAAGTCCAGAGGAATGGTCTGACTTGTCGAAGCTGCGTCTCTCTCGATTCTACTTGGTGCCACACTCCTGAAACTATTGATTGCATTGGACAAGAAAACAAGTGTATTTTCCAGAGTTTTGAACATTCAGGTATATTAATTTTATGATCAATGTCTTATGTTCATTAATATTATTTTTTCTCTTTGCTATTTACAAATGTACTGTAATATTAGCAGCAAAATGCGTGTCCCGCAGTTGGAATGTTGGGGACAGGGAGGTATTTAATGGGCAGTCTAGTGCTTTACAGCGCTAGGCAGCCCTCTGGGGGAGTGGCCACACAATCCTCGCGATGTGGTTATGTCCCCTTAGTGCCATGATCAAGCCCCCTGTCCCGCTGCCGGGGAACAGACATGTTGGGAGGTATGCCCTGGTCCATACTTCTTCTTCAAGGCCATGCTCCTATTCCCCAAGCTGTAAAGAGGTTTCTGACCTCTGGAATGTAAATCCTAGAGCAGGCTTAGCCAAATCTCAGCATACCTTGCCAGCCATCGGCTATCTATCTTCTGGCAAAGCATGTTTATGGGGCTTGTAGTTCACAACACTTGTGAGCCACAGGTTGGCCAGGCCAATCCTAGAGCGCTATGTGAAGTCTACATCCGCCAACTCCTCCTTCATCTGTATTTTAATGACACAGTGTTTACAGTGTCATGACATGACAGATAAACTGTTAATATACATCTGAAACAAAATAAATCAAGAACAGCAGAACTGTTTTATTTCCTTCTTTCTTGCAGGACCCAAATATGAGAAGAGAGCTGTCCGTGGTTGCGGAACTAAAGCAATCTGTGACCTTGGAAGCCAAAGCCACAATTTTGGAAGAAGTAGTTTGAGAACCGAGATTACCTGTTCAAATGACGGCTTCAACCTGAACTCCAATTTACTTCTTCTGGCCATTACTTTTGTTTCTGCATTCAGATTAATGCTCTAGTCCACATTGGTCATCGATAGCATACAGTTGCTTAACAGTGTTCAACTTCCCGCGTGTAAACGTTGGGAGTGCAATTTTTATTAGTGGTTTGTTTGTTTTTGTTTTTTTAATGTCACGCACTTAAGTGCATGCATTCAACATTAATATGCTGTGCATGGGACATGCTTTCATCACAGGTTACTGTACGTAAAAATACTAAGACTAAACTCTAAATGGCATATGGAAAAAACGAAGGTGGTCCGAATACCAATCCACATATGACCCTCAATGCCTGCATTTGGACTCCCAGCCTCTTGAAATATTCACGCGTTAATAAAGTTATTGAAACAATAAATACGTTACGTACAACAAACCAATTAATACTACGCACAATGAATAAGAATATTTAGTGATCACATTAAAAAAAACTATACATTCAAGTACAGAGGTTGTGCTAAGTTTCTTTTGAAACTGCTTGTGCCTTCACGTAATTAGCAAACGTATTACAGAATTTTAATACTAACTGGGGTCGATATGAGCTGCCATGAATTTCTATCATGTGTTCGGGTGATGTTTTACAACTATAAGGTCCGTTTCATCTTATTTATCTGAGGGAAGTGAGACAACGAGCAAAAGAGAATCAGTGACGTTGTAAATGACTGTAAATAACGTTGGTGTCGTTTCAGTAATTGTTTTGATGCACAAAGATAACTTTTCCTCAAATGTTGCCTAAGGCATTAAATGGTTTTGTTTGTTTTGGAGAAACCGTTCTAGGTTGGCTCTGGCTACATCTACAGAATGGAAGGGTGTAAAGTGCAATATCTATGTTTAATGTACCAATAATACTAGTCCATTGTATGAACGTTGGATGATTAAAAGTTCACAAATAATTATTTTGTTTCATCGGTGTTAGCGAATCCCTATTTATTAATTAGAAGATACTATGAGAAGTGATTAAATACATACTGAAAGGAATACAATACATGTCCCTCTTCTGTGCCTCTTCACCCTCCAACAGAAGCTGACACAAGGACTTTAATAAACCATGACGATATGGGATCATTGGTGACCACAGACTCCTATTATACTGGCTATCTGATACAATTACTATTCTGCATTATTTCAATCTGTGATTGACTCACAAGGAATATCCATATATGGCTTGATCATGCTGTCATGCTCTTTTTGTTCACAGTTCATTGTTTTCCTGTTGAAGTTTGAATCCAGGGCGCACATTCCCTAAATAAAAGCAAATACATTTTGAAATAAAGTCACTATATGAAACTGATATATATCACAGACTGCGTTATATATTAATAAACATATAGTAAATGAAGGTTTATGATTTTTTTTTTCGGCTGGTCTGCAGCAGGTTGTTATGTTAGTAGAGAGGAGTTTCTCTAACTGAATAGATAGATACTGACTGACAGCTTGGCAGACTTACAGAATGCACTGAGGTGATTGGTGGCTTCATACACAGGGGCGGGGCTACTGGTATCACAGTAACTCAAATGCCTGTAGAATGTGTTTTGAATTCAATCAGATCCTAAAGATATGAGCTTCAGCTGTCTGTAATGCACTGGGAGGGATATACTTTTTAACAGAGCTGCACTGGGTCAGGGTAACACTGAACAGTGTATTTTAGTTTCATAGTTCACATCTGGACATGTTAGTTTTAGGGCTTAGTGGTCATTCAAAGCAGGGTTAATATAAGAGGGGCGTGTCTCAAGTGTAGCTATCTGTCTACATTTGCAAAGATAGTGATTGGCTGTGGGGATTGTTTACCTCGGAGATGAAGTTCAATTCAGGAAAACAACATCATGTTTCCTTCTTATGCCAAATACTGTGATAATAAAATAAATAAAAAAGTATACAGATATATTGTCATAATTTATGTTAATCTACATGCGGACATCATTCCAAATTGTATTTCCAAGTGACAAACTGAGAGTGTTTTGGAAAATTTGGCATATACCTGGGAGAACTGGGATATACTGTACAGTATGTTAGCCTTTATGCAATAGCTGAGAGGTTAAAAAACAAGGACAAATATAGTCACACCCCCGGCTTATAAATTGGAATGGCTCTCTATCCCCACCTGCTGGCTACAAGTGGCACAGCGGAAGGCTCCCTTCAACTTACGGAATTTGTAAACTTGTGATCTAATAATTATAGTTTCAGTACCAAATTATCTGCCTAGAATTAGAGTATGAGATACTTCCATGGGTTATTACTAGGATGCAGGGGGTACCTTTTAGTAATCTGTAACAGAGCCTGTCATATAATATTACCTTTTTTTCTGACACAATATTCAGCATTGTACAATATTCAATAACATGTCAAGTTATCTTATAATCCGCAAATGCAATAAGTATATTCACTAAAACATTTGTGCATGATATCAGTGATGTCATTTGTGGCGATCTCAGTCTACTGAATTTGGCAGTATCAATTGAAAAAACCCAAAACAAACAACCAACAAATGGGTGCACACTGATCATTGAAACAAATATGTATTTTTTTTTATCATATTGCCAAAAAACTTATGCCTATATGAGTTGTACTAAAATATGATCAATAGCACCAGGTGATTCCAATCTATGGGTCGCAACCCTATAAATTAATCTGCAAGTTTAGGGCGAGTCACCCTGATTCTCTTTTTGAAAAGATTTTGAATCAACTATGAAAAAAACTACTATAATTTATATTTTAATATAGTAAAACTAATATATTTAACTTTTAGACCCCGTTAAAGCAAATAAAATTGAATGCATCATTAATTCAATTCTAAACCACATGTCTTAAGGCTAATTTCGGGTTGAAAAATCTAATAATCAATGATTTAAGCATAGTGACATCATACAGGAAATATTGCAGTAAAGATTTAACCCATCCTGTGCTCATTGTCTATGTATGTTAGAAGAAGTAATTCAATGTGGCTGTGGATATGACCATATATTAACAGTTATAAATCAGGCAAATAATCATAAGAGAGTTAAATATTAAACAAGTGGATCTAAACCTTAGCAATAAATATATGCCTATTGTTTCTACGTATATGGTGACAACTTATATGACAATATATACACCGCTCAAGATTATATTCATAATATATGCAGAATTGGTCAGCAGGTGGGGCCCAAATCCTGTGGATCTTTAAAGCGTAAAGCATCTTATAATATGCAATCAGCAGTTCACTACCTTTGTAGGCATCAATGGTCCATAGAGTTCCAAGAGCTTTTCTAGCCCTTGGAACTTTTTCGGACGTTTTTTCCAGCGGCTTTTAAATCGCCGGATTTATTAAAGGTCAAACCGGCCATTAAAACAGCCAGAATTAACGTTTTTGAAAGCCATCACTTTACAAATCACCATCCCGATTTTAACAATGATGAACATACAAACAGCCGGATTTACTAAGCTGGGATTTGAAAAACCGCTACAAAACCGTCATCCAAATGGCCGAATCAAAAGAGGTGGTCGTGAGAGATGAGATTGCTCAGGCTGTATGATGTTTGAGTTATCTTGCCATTCAGAACATAAGAGGAAGCACTGTTGACATATAAATTTTGGGGGCAATCATTATTTATTGATTAAGGGGCAAATTAATTTATAATTAACTTATGGGGGGAAATGTTATCTTTTATTATTTGAGCCAACCCAATGAGCAAGATAAGAGAAAATTGTATGCGTAGTTTTTGATCAAGACAGCCCTCTTGTCCCCCTTACATGCTACACTTAACTTCAATTCTTTCTTCAATCAAACCTATTCCTAAAAATCGACAGGTGGCAGCACTGACACACAGGAAACATCAGTGTCTTCATCAGTTTGCCACAGCAAAGCAATCAGCCCATATTTACCATATCAAAGCCTAGATTTACACTAGCAAAATATGGAGAAAGGTGTGGCCTTATTTAGAAACTAGTATACAACTGACTTGTTTTTTACCTCTGATTTCCTCCTACTATTAAGCAATTTCCATTTCTTTTTGCCATGTCTTAGATCCTCTACTAATCTTCAGTCTCCATTCCTACATGTAACCCCCTGTCACTGTGTGTGTTGTGGGGTGCAAAGGGTACACAGTGCACCTCCTTCTCAAGCCCTGGCTAGCTGATGGGCATGGGTGTAAATGATCAGGGGGTCCCTGCACATGCAGGTGTTTCTTTGTAGTTAGTGGGACACAGGTAATGTCACTTTGCTGCAGTGTAATAGAAGTCACATTAATTTGGGCGCCAGACCATCTCTATGATAAACTGAACTCTTTATTTACACTCCTCTTCCTCCAGCACGATAATCATAGTGGTTGCAGCAATAAAGAAAAATATATACAGCCCCTCACTCTCTCCAGCACAGTTCTTAATGTTATCCAGATGTTATATAACACAAATCACATGTCTCTTACACTCCATACTCACTGCAGATCACCCTCCTCTGCAGGGGCACTCACATGGATGCTAATAGGCAGGCAGCTTCTCCTCCATGCAGCTCTGACACACTCTGCGTACCTCTCAACTGCAGCTCATCCCTCCTCTGCGAGGGATGATGTCTCCTGTGGGCTCTGACACGTCACTCTGTGTACTCTCAGCCTCAGGATCTGACACTACAGCTACCATGCCTCTTGTAGCAGCCCTCACTCCAGGGCCTCTTCCATGCGAAGTGTCCCCCTCTCTCTTGGGTTATCTATAGTGACATGGAGTTCTCCCTCTCATCCAGTGCACACATTCCTTGCCCTGGCTCAGTCACCATGCTCAGACTTCCAGGCAATGCTGGGGGAGCCTGGGAGCTTCCACCCCAGGTCCCCAGCTACCATCTCTCCTCTTGTGTCTCCTCTCTCTATCCTATCTCCTTGCTCACAGCCCCTCCTTCTTCTCCCTCAGTCTCCAGGCTGGGCTGGGTTATCACCATGGTAACCTGTTTATGTAACTTTTCATAAACTATTAGCTTACCCTCTAGGTGACCCCTCCTGAATTCACTGAGGTGCAGGGTTTTACTAACACGCCACTAGGGGGCGTTACATTCTCCCACGATTAGCTGGGCACCCTAAACTACACCTAGTGGGGCTGCCTAGCTAATCTCACTCACACCTAACTCACATATGAACACACACATGTAAAACAATTTCTACATCACTATTGCATGCAAAATCACAATGTAAAGTGAACACAGCATAGCAATACAATGGCAGTATGAATATAAAACACATTTCACATTGCATACCCCACAACACCCCCAATGGATGTAAACATGTGAGTCACAGGTGTCCTGTTTTTTCCCAATGTACCTTCAAATGTGGCTTAATGCCAAAGCAATGTAGCACCTGCCCGTGCCTGCCCATGTCTCCCCCTCCTGGGTCAAAAAGAGACAGGTGGCTCTCGTGGGCCCCTCCCAACAAATGCTTCTCAGCAATATATGCAGGGGTGGCATTTGACCAGCGGGGTAGCCTTCCCCCTCTTTCTCTCCAACGTGGACGATCTGCCTTTCTTTGCTCCCCCTAATCCTCTGGAAGGCAATATACAGACTGCATTGTAATTACACCTCACAAGTTGAACCTCTTCTTTTTTTCTTCCCACTCAGCTGGGATAAGTGGCACTACAAGTCTCAGCAACAAGCACACTGCTGACCATATACTGTCCCGGACAGAACTACTCAGCAATCAACTTGCTTTAACTCCTCCTTATTACCCTTGGTCTCTGTTGGCAACTAGAGACGGTCAGACATGGTGTCCCAAGAGTGTTACTCCGGCTGGGCACACTGCACTCAGTTCCTGTGTCCTGCAAGCACTAGCTCCATCTGTTGTGCTTGAGCCCCATGTTGGGCGCCATTATGTAACCCCCTGTCACTGTGTGTAGTGTGGTGTGCAAAGGGTACACAGTGCACCTTCTTCACAAGCCCTGGCTAGCTGATGGGCATGGGTGTAAATGATCAGGGGGTCCCTGCACATGCAGGTGTTTCTCTGTAGTTAGTGGGACACAGGGAATGTCACTTTGGTGCAGTGTAATAGAAGTCACAATAATTTGGGCGCCAGACCATCTCTATAACAAACTCAACTCTTTATTTACACTCCTCTTCCTCCAGCACGATAATCATAGTGGTTGCAGCAATAAAGAAAAAAAAATATATATATAGGTCCTCACTCTCTCCAGCACAGTTCTTAATGTTATCCAGATGTTATATAACATAAATCATAGGTATCTCTTACACTCCATATTCACTGCAGATCACCCTCCTCTGCAGAGGCACTCACATGGATGCTAACAGGCAGGCAGCTTCTCCTCCATGCAGCTCTGACACACTCTGTGTACCTCTCAACTGCAGCTCATCCCTCCTCTGTGGGGGATGATGTCTCCTGTGCTCTGACACGTCAATCTGTGTACTCTCAGCCTCAGAATCTGACACTACAGCTACCATGCCTCTTGTAGCAGCCCTCCTCCAGGGCCTCTTCCATGCGAAGTGTCCCCCTCTATCTTGGGTTCTCTATAGTGGCATGGAGTTCTCCCCCTCATCCAGGGCACACATTCCTTGCCCTGGCTCAGTCACCACGCTCAGACAGCCAGGCAATGCTGGGGGAGCCTGGGAGCTTCCACCCCAGGTCCCCAGCTACCATCTCTCCTCTTGTGTCTCCTCTCTATTACCTTTCCCCCTTGCTGACAGCCCCTCCTTCTTCTCCCTCAGTCTCACAGGCTGGGCTGGGTTATCACCATGGTAACCTGTTTATGTAACTTTTCATAAACTATTAGCTTACCCTCTAGGTGACCCCTCCTGAATTCACTGAGGTGCAGGGTTTTACTAACACGCCACTAGGGGGCGTTACATACAAATACAGTTTACGTCGCCCACTACTATATTTTTTCCAAATTTATAGCCATGGAATTGTCCAATCACCACTTCCTTGGCCAAGTCAAGTGTGTCTCTGCATGGTACCCCCGTCAGTGACTTCCTCCTGTGAGTGGCAAATCTGTATTGTATGAGTGTCCAGCCAGAGCCCCAGTGAGAGGTTTATGACAATAATTAAGTCCAGCTTTATTAAACAGTTTCTGGGTATGCAATCTGATTACATTATTTTGATATTCTTTTTTATCAGAATTTTTGTAGTTGTCAAGAAGGAGTGATTGCATTTGCTTGCACTTCTATACAGGAGTATTTGTAACATTACATGTTATGCTGATTAGAGATGCTTGAGTAATTCAAACAGGTTCGAAAATCAATCAAATGTGTGTGGGTTGGGGGCTTCAAACTTGTTTGCAGTACAAAACAATGAAGAAATAAAGCAGCACAGTGCTGAGAATGACCATCAACACATTAGGATCTATCAATAGAATCTATCAATAATTGTCAGGTACCCACTGATATATCGTAAATTCAGGAAATCTACAACATGACTATTGTTGAGAAAGGATATGCAAGCAGGAAGTCTCCCATTTTTTCTATAAAAATAGGAAGCACAAAACAAACCTAGCTGAATATAATTGCCAGCAGACTGCTAGGTCGAGAATCAAATATTGACGATAAAGGGATCCTCAATCAGACTCCACTGACAGATGGTGAGTGAAGATAAATTATCACATAACCCAAATAGACACTGATTAGCAGATGGTAGCCATGGAATTAAAGGGGTCCAATCCTTTGAATGGACTAAATGAAACTCAGAGTATATCTCTCTGACAGAGGGTAGCAGACATACACATGCTGTGAGATGAATTGATAGTGTTGACCAGTCTAGAAAGGGTGCTACAATAGAATAATTGCAATACATGTAGATCACCTTCCAAGTAGCGACTGGGTAAAAGGAATTATAAAATAATAAAAACTGTAAGCGGTTCTACGAAGTAGCTAATTGCCCTGATGCATTCACAGTGGCAGGTATTCAGATGGCAAGAACATTCGGCCATCTTGTTCAGTGCGTTTTTATGGTTTATCGCTTCAAGGGCTGAGCTGTTCTTGCTCCTTGATGTTTCTACGTCACAATAACAGCACTCACAAATGATCAGGGCAGCTCTAGTAGGGCAGAAAATTTACAAACTGACGTGTTGGAAAGGTGGCATCCTATGACAATGCCATGTTGAAAATCACTGAGTTCTTCAGCATGACTCATTCTACTACTAATGTTTGTCTATGGAGATTGCATGGCTGTATGCTTCATTTTATGCACCTGTTAGTAGGGTGTGACTGAAATGGCCAAACACCCTTATTAGAAGAGGGTTTCCACATACTTTTGGCCATGTAGTGTATTGACAAGGATGGGGTGCTCACTGCGGTTATTGGATCCTGGAGGATCTATCATATAGGCAGCTTGGACAATATCAAGGCAGATTTTTTTCACTCATCACAAACTATACCCAGGAGAGTTGTCTCTCAATTAAATCATTTTGGGGAAAATTGTCGTCAAGTAAGGGTATCCACAGGTAGACCTCATGGCAACAACAGAGAACTCCAAAGTATAAAGGTTTTATTCATGGTAGATATTCATGGTAGATGGGCAACAACGCAGAAGCAGTAGAATCTCTCTCAATGAGATGGCAGTTTAATTTGCGGTACATAGTTTTTCCAAATCCCTTGATTTCCAGAATGCTAACAAAGATAAGAAAGGACAGATCAAAGATAATTGCCATGGAGGCCTTAGTTAACAGAGGTCATTCAGTTGGCTGTAACATATCCATGGCATCTTCCTGTAAACCCAAATCTTCTACATCATGGACAGATATTGAACCAGCTTCCAGAATCTAGAAAACTGACTAAATCACCATCATCTATTTATATAGCACCACTAATTCTGCAGCAGAGAACTCATTCACATCAGTCCCTGCCCCATTGGAGCTTACAATGTAAATCCCCTAACACACACACACACACACACACACACACAGAACGAGAGAGACTAAGGGCAATTTAGTAGCAGCCAATTAACCTACCAGTATGTTTTTGGAGTGTGGGAGGAAACATGAGCCTCCGGAGGAAGCCCACGCAAACACGGGGAGAACATACAAATTCCACACAGGTAAGACCATGGTCTGGAATCGAACTCATGACCACAGTGCTGTGAAGCAAACGTGCTATCCACTGAGCCACCGGAAGCAGCCAAGCCCATATCCCCTTGCAAGGTTCACTGGTGAAAACCTTTGTGTCGTTAGACTCCGCACCTCCCAGTAGGTGGCGTAAAACTAAGCAGTTCCAGAATAAGATTCTCTTGACCATCTTAGTGTGACAGCAGACTCCCGAATTCATCAAGGAATGGATCTCAAGATCAGTGCACTGGTGAATTCGGGTGTGGGTCTGCTGTGCCCTACTACACAAGACACTGCAGGATACATCCAATCCCTATGTGGGTTATAAATTTTCAAAAGAACATAGGTGAAATTATAAAAATTATAGGCTTAATGTCACATGGTAATAATAAAGGCTTTAATGATAAAACAGTGAAAAAAGGAGTTTTCTAAAAGAAAAAATTCCCCATGAAATATTTATTAGCATGTTGTTAATGTCTACTGAACATGAAAATAAATTTTACAGTTGCTCGTGATTACAAACTCATGTTACAGTTTGCATATGAGAATATCATCACTACTGAACGGGACTTAGACTAGCCCTTTAGCTGGAGCAAGAGATACGGCAAGAAAACAAGTAACTTTGACGTGCGTAGGGCTTGATTCAGATGTGGCTGCGTGCTCTTGAGTTTGGCACGTCCTATTGTAAATTGACTATGGCTACAACGCCCCTTCCCTCGCCCACTTCACTCCCGAAGGCGTAAGTTGTAGTAAGTGCTCCTTGTGCTCACTATCGCATAAATAGTGCTTGTGTAGTTGCCCTTGTCTCTCTGTTCCGCAGCCATATCTGTCTGTTGTGGGCAAGCGCAGAGTGATCTTGCACACAATGCGCTTAAAATCGGCAGATACGTGCCTTGATGAATCAGGCCCATCGTGCTTCATCTTGTTTTCCAATATTTTTGTCTAGAGTCGACTGAATTTACATAGTAGACATTTTTAGCGCTTTCCTTTCCTTTTTCTCTGATAGTATTTTGCACAGGCCTGCATTCTGTTCTGAATAAACCAAATGAGGCAAGGATTGACTCTAAGGTGCACCATGCTAAGAGTAAGTCCAGTAACGTTTCATAAAATGTGCAACTTACTTGTAGCGTTCAGGAAATGCACAGCATTATGTTGCAGTGATTTACGAAAGCGTTAAGACTCAATTATTTATTTTACATTCGGTAACGTACTTCCAATCAAAAAAATGAATAACAAGTACCAATGCTATAATATACAATGGTGAAGCCATGGAGTAAACCAGAAATATAGATGGAATTAATGATTTAACTATTTCAAATATAAACACTCAGGGCTATATTTACTAAACTGCGGGTTTGGAAAAGTGGAGATGTTGCCTATAACAACCAATAAGGTTCTAGCTTTTATTTATTTAGTGCATTCTACAAAATGACAGCTAGAATCTGATTGGTTGCTATAGGCAACATCTCCACTTTTTCAAACCTGCAGTTTAGTAAATATACCCCTTAGGGTCTTATATAGAGTCAGACTTAAGTCCAACTCGTAAGCACAAAAATCGCTTTTGGCTCCTACGCATGCACAGTAATCAAGGATACGGTTCAGTTTGCTCTCAGACTGTGACGTGTCTCGCTGCTCCGCCTCCCCACGCATAGAGAGACGGAACGGGAGAGGTAGTGCTTGGGCTTTACAAAGTAAGGGCGTGTTTATGCTCTTATATGCTATGCCGAGGGGGAAATAGCCACATGTAAGCCTTTAACAGACGTATCTGTTGCGGCTGCTTTACCCTTAGTGCAAGATCTGTGCTGATGATAATGACCATCAGTACGAACCTAGCTGTAGTAAAAAATAAGAAAATAATTTAAAAAAATGAAAAAACATAGTGCCCCCCCCAAACATCTTAACCAACCCTACTGCTGCCAGCCTAAGCTTGTACTAGAAAAATAAGGGTGACAAAAAGTATAGAGAACCCCGAATTTACTAGTACCAGGGCTGTTACAGCACTGGGGTCATGAGTTCAATTCCCGACCATGGCCTTATCTGTGAAGAGTTTGTATGTTCTCCCCGTGTTTGCGTGGGTTTCCTCCGGGTGCTCCGGTTTTCTCCCACACTCCAAAAACATACTGGTAGGTTAATTGGCTGCTATCAAAATTTACCCTAGTCTCTCTCTCTCTGTCTGGGTGTGTGTATGTTAGGGAATTTAGACTGTAAGCTCCAATGGGGCAGGGACTGATCTGAATGAGTTCTCTGTACAGCGCTGCGGAATTAGTGGCGCTATATAAATAAACAGTGATGATGATGATGATGATGGCAAGCATAGCAGGGAAAGACACAGCGTGGGGTCCCCCTACCATAATGTCAAACCAGCACTAGGCTGAGCAGCACAGGGCTGGATCCCCTAGGGGGATTTAGTCCAGAACAAAAATGCACCCCCAATAGGTTTAACCAACGTCATACTGGAAAGCACCAGGGCTCTTCCCACATACCTAATTAAATGTAAAAGTCCATTATTTAATTATTTGCCTTACCGGGCCACTGAAACTGATTGTATGTATATATATATATATATATATATATATATATATACTGATTCTACTTGGGTCACGCACATCTCTATGTCATAATACATTTTTATAGTCAGTCTTACATTGGACTCGATTCCACTCCTGCCAGTAATTTTTTTTTAACTTTCTCATTCATAATCATCAATCTCTTTAACCTTCAAAAATGCTAAATACATTTTTTTTTACAAACAAAAGAAAAAACAACAACTTTTTATTTGCCAAAATTTTTAACACTTTGAAACATTTTATAGACAGAATTTCAAGATGGATTTTCAATAACTGCAGGTCTTCATTTCAAAAATATACAATTTTAGCTGCTGCAAAAGCAACAATAAAAGAAAAGAATGGAATACTGTGAAGACCAAAACTTCCGCTGGAGGTTGCGCTAGTATCTCCATTCGTAGCGCCACAAACATATTTAGTTGTTAATCCTGCTGAATCCAGCTCCGTGCCAATGGAACAGATACTATCAGTGGCACAACCCCGTCTAGCCCCTGTAAAGAACAAACATCAGAAATATCAGTGAAGAATAATTGTAACTTATTTAAAATAGATAAATAAAAAAGTGTGCTGAGTAATTGCTAATGAAAAATTAGATTAATTAAATGATAATATTTGCTTAGGATGACAAAAATACAACATTACATGTAATCAACATAAGGGATCCAGTAAGCTGGGCCCCCAGAATACATTTCTCTCTGATATACATTTTCTATAAGCTCATCAATAATCTATATTTGTATGTATTTTCAATTGGAGCCCCATACATATGTACTATAACTATATACCTGCAGGCTGACTACTATTAATTTATTAATTATGATCCAGACATATCTAGTAATGAGCGCAATTGATTTTTAATATAAATTTGAGTATTATTAAAAAATATGTCATGCAGTAGAGTCTATGGATCTTTCCCTAGAAGGTGGGCCAACAAAAATTCTTTGAAGATCCCTCAGTTTGGCGGCCTTGTTCTACACCGTAGCAAAACTTAGCAAAATGAACTCTGTCATTGCTGTGCAGGGGCGAGACAGCGAAATTATAAAGGGTGTAAGTGATCAGAGGCAAGGGAAGTAGAAACTGGGCGATTAAGGTAAAAAGATGGAGTGGGGGTGACAGGTTGGGTTGCTTTACGACACAAATAGATCCTTGGCAAAAGTCAAGGTATTGTGTCTCCCCAACTATGTGCAAAACGTAAAGGTTATTTCCAGTAAATAAAAACTACAGTGCACAATATGTTCACTAGATAGCAGTACAACTAAAATGTATTAAATATATATATATATATATATATATATATATTTCAAGTAGTACAAATTTTCTGTTTAAAGGATTTCTTGCAGATTAAAAGTTCGACAATTGGAATCAGGGATCTTTTAGGTCTTTGGGCTTCTTGTGCTACAACATGTTAAGCAACAGCTAATAGACTAATTTGTTCATATTTAAAAACAATAATCTCCCCATTAAAACAGGGATCTCTTGTTTTCCTGGAATATGCATTGGCGAGATAACGGATCTTTTAGTGTTTATCCTCATGCAGATTCTAGTAGGAAGACTAAAGCTGGCCACCCACACACACTGCAATATGATTAGAGGTATTGTGCAATTGGGCAGATACTTCAGTGCAAGACTGATGTCAAATAATGAACCAATTCAAATTGTTAGGATCGTTAAGGGCATGACTATGTCCATCCATTGCGGCTATTGTCCGGGGTGTGTGATCATCTTGTGACTTTACTAACATGTGCCGATGTGATGTAAAGGCGATGAGTTTGGAGAGAGAGAGCAGTGGTACTTCTGCTTTGCACTGAAACCAAATGGCAAGATCAGCAATGAGTGGACTATTTTTGGATAGTTCCTCCATCCTGTTCACTACCTGGCAAATGTCCCCTTTGCTCCTTTATTAAAATGAACCTAATAATTATACAGTATGTGAAATGAGTGACAGAATGTAACAGAGGGGGTAAGAACTAGGTTTTAGGGAGACAGTGACCTATACAATTGACAACAGGAGGGGGTATAGAAAAATGTGGAATTGATAGGAGAGTTTGGGATTTTGTAGTGGTTAATATTTCTGGGGCTTCTGTGATCTTGGTACATGTAGTAATTGACCACATAATGAACCTTTCATTCCATTCGTCCTATTTCCATTACATTAGCTGTATCTATCCTGTTGTTATATGTCCTCACAGAAAGCCAGAATATTATACTTTCACACTACAGCCTGTGGAGGAAGTTGATCTATCCTGCTGACATTATACTGATCTCATGGAATAAAATTGTGAATAATAACCTCCAATAACAAAGCTGGGTTATAAGTGACCACGGTGTATTTTACCAAATACTATAGATAGTGCTGTGTTGTTTCATTTATGTGACACTGCGGCTGGTACACAACAAATAACAAAAATTAAAATTACCCATAGCATCAGTCATGAGCAGGCAATGATTTTCATTTCCAGTACATTTCAAGGTGTCTTCACTGTTACACCAGGTAGAAAAAGTACCTCCCTTGCACGTTGTGCAGTTCACTCCATTTGTCTGCAAGTTGTCAGCAGGTACTGCAAAAGATGAAAATGAGAACATGCAACATGTATGCCTTACTGTCTTAAATCTATACGTATTTCATTTGATATGGTGAAAATGTAGTTTGACTTCTTGCAATAGTTATGTTATATAATTCAAGGCAAGATAGAGGCAGCAGAGAAGTTTAAGCAACTGTGAATTTATTTTGAATGTGGACAAAACATACCAGAGTAACCAATAATCAGAGACAGAGGAAACACAGCTTGCAACTGATTAATGAGCACAGAGAAAAGTCTCTAGTAACAGTAGTCTCAAATAGTCGCAGTAGTTAAAGATCTTCAGAGACACTAGTAGTCTATCATACTTCAAAGAGTATATCTACAGTTCTGATAGTAGACAACAGTACTCACAGATGCAATATTGGTAATGGAGGATATCCATATATTCCTGATCACATGAAGGCAGCAAAAGTCCATGTAAAACTGAGACGAGCCAATAGCCCCTCATTGCAGTATCAGCAGACAGTGATGTAGAAAAATGTATTTTCTAGCCAGCAGATAATAGTTTCATATAAGCAGCTCTATGTTCAAGCTGCAGCATTCTCAAAGAAGAATTTAATGTAAGCTGGGTGCCAAACAGCTGAGTTGGAGTACTAGTGCTGTTTGTCAAGTCAGAGTTGAAGCAGAAACTGGCAAATGAAGAATCTCAGAGAGCAGACTGTTCAGGAGCCCAGAGTATCTTCTACCTTTGACAAATGTTGCATAGAACAGGAGGGGGTTTTAAACTCCAAGAGTCCAATCAGGTGAGGAGAGAAACACACTGTAAATGAATGAGTTGGTGATTCATGCTCACCAGAGTTAAAGAGGCAGTCTCTTTAACTCTATACATGGATTGTTGTACTCAGAGATACTGGGCCTCCTCTTTATTTTGGAGCATCCAAGTGATGCATGTGATGAAAAATGATTGATAGATCTATTAAAAGGGTGATCTCCACTCATGTGGAGGCCAGAAAACTGTCTACCTCTAAGTTGAACTATGCAGTTTGGAACATTTCCAGAATCTGATGTACTTCGGATGAACATAACATCAAGTAGATCCCCTATCAATCATGTTCTGGAGGTTTTAAAAGATGGATTACATAATGGTGAACACACTTAAAGTACAGATCTCTGCCTTAAGGCATTACTAAATAGGAAATGTGCTGCAGACAAATCTGTGAGAAAATTCATGCTGGTAGCAAAAAAATAGGACCAGTATTTCGTCACCCTCTGCCACCGTGGGATTTGAACATAGTCTTACGAAAGCTCCATTTGAACCTTTGCAGAAAATATCTCTGAAGTTACTTTGAAGGTGGTCTTCTTAGCCGCTATTCTGTCAGCAGATAGAGCATCAGAGCTACAAGCAGATTGGGCATAAAACCTTTTATATAAAAAATAATGTATTCCAAAATAAGGTAGTTGTTAGAACAAATCCTAATTTTCCCATAAAGTAGTTTCATAATTTCATGTAATTCAAGGGGATAGTTCTAGATCCTTCCCATTGCCTAAATCCAAGTGTCCAAAGGTAGAGAAATTTCACTGCCTGGACCTGGTTAAGGTCCTACACATTTCTCTAGTCTGGACTAAATGATATAGGAATACAGAGCAAAATTTTTATTTTGACCCAGGGCATAAAGAAAGGACAAGCTGCCACTAGGGCCACTATTGCTACATGGGTTAAATATTGTATCCAGAAGGCCAAGAAGGAAGATGTTCGAGATTATTTTCGGGCTCATTCAACTAGAGCTGTGACAACATTTTAGTAGTCGCAAAACAATTTGCCACTACTAAAGAATTGTTCAGCAGGATTGTCTTCTGTGCATACATTTTCCAAAATATTACCATATTAACATATCAAACTTCAGCAAATGCAAGCTGAGGTAGAAGACTGCTTAGTGCTGTAGTGTACAAAATAAATTATTTGGGGGGTTATTTTGTGCAAGGAAACCCCCTGTGAAGTAACTGATTGTGTATTCGGTAGTAGTGATCGGTGCGACTGCCACAAACCCGACAACACTTACTCCGACAGGGATTTTCTGAACTTCTCATCCCCAACAGAGTGCTGAATCCGACTGTTTAAAAAGCAGAACTTTATCAATTGCGACAAATGAACATGCCGGGACGCCTAAATGACGTCACTTTCAAGGGCAATAGTAGTATTTCTGGTGTTAAAGGGGTAATGCCAGGAGGCATCGCCTGTACAATGTGTTTTAGTAACACTTCTACATTTTTAAACAGTGGGATTTAGCGCTCTGTCGGGGATGAGAAGTTCGTACAATTCATTTTGGGGTCAGTGCTGTAATTGTGGATGATGCAGCCGCGTATGATAAATACTACTATAGTACTTGGTGTGCCTGATGCTGGCTCAGGGCATTCAATGGAAGCCTTTGTGATCACGAGCAGATTCTCATTGGTAAGAGCAAGAGGATTTAAAATAACTGGGATTTTAAAATACAATGTTTTTTTTTTCCCTTTTGGTGCTTGTTAATTATACGGACTCCACTGTAGCTCATCACAACTTCTACTTGAACTGTTGTTTGCAAATCTTCCACTGTCTGGCTGATATGATGAGTTATTATGTTATTATGTTATTATGAGTTGAGGTCGGGGATATGAAAACAGCGCTTCAAGTGAAAGAAGCGGAGCAGCAATTCCCATATAATTAACAAGCAGCCACCACTCCACTACTGGTAAGAAGCCCAGAAGATGGCACCTAGGGCACCCCAGACACATGAACCAGTCCTGACTGCATTAAAGATAATGTTTTAACATAAGAACATTTTTTTAAAGCCATCTGCTGAGGATTGTTCCACGTACCCACGACTGCTCCTGCTGTGTGACTATAACCTGCTCCCACACTATCCTACACGCAGAGGTGTGCGCTCTTATTGTCATCAATCATATCACAAAATATCCACATCATTATTATAGGACCAGTATATATGTACAGTATATTGTGCTTTTGTGTCTTTGTTTTATACATGTATCAAGGTACCTAATCAGACATCCGGCTCATAGGCAGAAGGAAGAGCAGATAGGCTATTATCAATAATGTTACATGGGTGAAATCAGCAAGATGACACACAAGGATGTGACTCCAATAACAACGAGCTTTTGAACATGTTACTATTGTTTCTTTTGGGTTTTTTTCCTCTGTCGTTTGATCAGTCTCAGACCTGTTGGGGGTAGTGTCAGGGTTTTGCAAGGTATCAGGAACACTTATATAAGCGTTAATGTGATAACTGTTCATGAGCACATAAGAACACAGGTCGACAGGTCACAGAACTCAGTAATGGGGGGGGGGGGCATTGTTTGAACAGAACTTGAATGAGGTGACCGGGTGTTTTAACTTCACTTACAGTTATACATTTCATCACTGGACACTTTCATAATGAGACGTGTATTAAATAATACAAAGCAAAAAAAATACTATAACTCTAGGTTAGAACAAAGGAATTAAATTGAAACACTTACATGTAGGTTTGGGTGGAGTACACTGATCCGTATAACAGCAGGAAATGCTCTTCTTCATCTTGCTATCAGTAATACTAGCGCTTCCCATTAAATCGCAGCGATTCTTAGGTACACATGTCGTGAAAAACGTTGAAAACGCAAAACCTGTATGAAAGTTATATCATTATATCATTATTGCAGTTGGGCTATCATAAATAACTTAAATAAAATATGTTTTTGACAGTGCTTCACTGATACCTTCTCTACTTTGTGCTCAGCAAAGGTTTTTTAAACTGCTTTCCACCTTCAACCTAAAATGTCCCAGTTTCCCCCACAAGGACCATCACCCTGTACACTATTTGGCGGGGTCTCAGGGGTCATGATAGCCGGGACATCTGCCAATAACTTCCATCACTTCTTGTCTGTCTCCATAGTAGTAAAATTAAATTTACACTCCAACCTATAACCCCTATTTACCTTTTAACCATTTATACATTCAGGGTCTCATTAAGGACACATACTGAACATAATGTGCGTTTTTTTAAAAATGTATACGCACGTCCGTATACAACAAGGAGCGGATGTGAAAATATGTATGGTGATGAATACGGGGTATAGGTGTACTCTGCTCTACTCTCTCAGGACACGTCCAATACATATATGGAATATAAACTCACAATAGAACGCACAGAAAATTAAAAAAAATATACAATGTATGTATAATGTCCCATATTAGTATAGTCATTAGTGAATAAAACATTTAAAACGTTAAAAAAGTATTGTTTTGTTATTTATTTATTTCCCATGAAATACATTTATTCGGATGTTTTTTATGTCTTCTGTACATAAAATAAATTGTTACAGCTGCTTCTGATTGCAAACACATGTTCTAGCATTCATACACAGCTGTCATCACTAGTAATCTGCACTTAGACTAGCCCTGTAGCTGGAGCAAGAGATACGGCAGAAAAACAAGAAACTTTGAGATGCCCGGAGTTTGAATCGGACGCTGCTGTGTGCGCTCGAGATAGGCGCGCCCTTAAATTGACAGCTGGTGCATCATGTCAGGGGCGCACGCAGGATTGTTAGGGCCCCCCCAGTGAAAAAAAAAAGCGAGAGAGGTGCTGCGCATGCGCGGGCGCATACACAGCAGCTCCATTTCGGCAGCACTGTACAATACAGCAGCCGCGGCGCTGTATACAATACAACACCGCCGCAGACGCTTCTTTGACAGCGCTGCGGCTGCTGTATAGTTCAGTGCCGCTATGTGGGGCACTTCATTAGCCGAGGGGAGGGGTTTCTGGAGACCCAGAAACCCCCCCTGCGTGCGCCACTGCATGTAAGACACTGTGGCGCTTTCAAGACTACATTGCACTGCAGGATAACAGAGGATAGGAATCGGCCCGTGGGAACATAAGCGCCCAGGTTGCAAAATATAAAGCAGAAATAATTGAGGATGGCAAGAGTAAATATTACAGAAGTTTTTTTTTTTGTTAAAAATGTGTTTATATCCGCTGTGCAGTTTCCATCACTGTTGCCAAAAAGGCAGTGAATTTTGTGCTATATTAAGAGTAAATTATTTGTGAGCAACATTACTTATAATTAGGAAATTGTAATTATATGGTATTTGTTGCTAATCATTATTTGCCCAAATATAGCAGTCTTACATTATGGCAGATTGGGGGGTCTCCGTTATATTGAGCCCAGTCTAGCCTGGCGCAGGCGGTCATCCGTCATCTTAGTCCCTCTCCACTATCTTTAAGCAACCCAGAATATAACAGTAGTGCTGGATATTCATGTAGTGTGATGGTCACGCTATACATTTTATATATTTATTTTTTTTAAATGAAATTGGATTAATTAACAATTGACTTTGTGGTAAGAGCCTCACAATCTGCTACTACTGGTACTACATTAAAAAACCAGTGATGACTTAGGCAGGTATTTTACAGTATCGTAATGTGAAAATGTAACTCAGGAATAGTGTAATGCATTAACATTGTGATGTGCCTATGTCAAGATACCGCTTACTACATCTGTATCTGCACCTTAACTGTCAAAGCATGTCATAATCAGCAGATGCAAATAATTAAATAAAAAATAAATATTTAGCTGTTTCCAAAGAAAATTCAAGTCACAGACTTTGTGTCACCTACCCTCATATGTATAGATCGTACCACAGGCACTATCTGGGGGGCACGTCACAGTGTCTCCAAAACAGGACTTATAATCAGAACTCTTACACTGTTTGCATATGAGAGATAAACCTGCAATTGGAAAGAAAAAAACACAATATGGAAGAATAGTGGAATGAGTACACGTGGTAACAAATATGTCTCTATTGCAGATATTTTGATAAGTGGTAATGGTAAAGTTGTAAAGTTGTACAAAATAAATATATACAGCATAAGGAACCAAGCAATATCCCTTGTTCTCTACAACAACACCAGCGTGCTATAAATAGGTGAGTTAGCGTCTAATGATCTTAGGTAAAAGCGACTGAGATTCCTCTCTAGGGTTAAAATTTTTATTTGCAGGTTTCAAGCTACCACCTTTTACAATTCACCATCATCGATATTCACATCCAAACCGCTGAATACTAAGTCCCGCAGCATGGATGTGGAAGTCACCAACGATGTTCGGTAATTTGCTTCAACTCATGTTCTTAATGACATATATATATATATAGCTGTCTTCAGTTTTCTGTTATGCAAACCCTGATGAAATTTAATCCTTAACTGAAATTTTGGAATTTGTGGAAATAAGAGTTTTGAAACTACAATCCAGTATCAAATCCATGGGTGCCACCTGCCTTGGATATATATCGCCAGAGATGTTATATATATATATATATATATATATATATATATATATATATATACATATATCCATTTATATCATCATCAACATTTATTTATATAGCACCAGCTAATTCCGTAGCGCTTTACAATTGGTATATATATATATATATATATATATATATATATATATATATATATACTTCTATACTGTTGCAGGGCATTTGCTAAATATAAACCCAGTATGTACATGATCTCAAATTATAAAACAGGTAACTGTAGCACATATTATTATTTTTTATCGTAATCTTACCAGTCGCTGTGAGAGCTGAGAGGACGCACAAAACTTTGAGGAGTGATGCCATTATGGACTGCTAGTGATGCAAGTGATTCATCTACTGCAGTGTAATCAGACAGACCTGTTATTAAAAAACCTGAGGGAAGGGGGGGCTGCAGTAACTTCCGTTTCCTGCACTAGATGATAATTGTGTTACATTTTTTATCTTATTCTGTATAAACGAAACTGAATCTTTTTTGGTAGATTAACGCAAACAAAAAAAAAAAGTAGAGAGTTTGATACAAATGAGAACAGATTCCTGTGTAAGAATCTAAGTCTGTAATCCCTGAGCTGGCCTGGACCTGCATCATTCACAAGTTCAAAATGCAGCATCAGCCCAAGGATGTAATGTTGTAATATACTGTATAATGTTACATAAAATCAACAAAGTGTCTGCACAATCGTTTTTGCTTTAAATGTATTGCACAGGGTGATATAAGTAAATGTCTGTATATACATTCAATGGAGCAGGAACAACCCTGAAGATACCAAAATATACATATGAGCTAAGTTAAACAATTATTTATAGACTGCTAAACGCTCTTGCTTTATGTATTATAAATTTGAGATTTTTGAGCATTTGAGTGTGATTCAGCATCTATACTATTTATTCTGCCCCAATTAAGTGTTTGTTATTTCCATTTGGACTGCGTTGAAATTTGAAAGAAATAAACATTGGATGCAGAGATGTTTGCATTAAATTATGTTTTATTTGGTAAATGTGATCTTCACATTTAATAATAATTGTCAATGCATTCTTATTTGTGCATATGAAATTCCATTATATTATTATGTTGTGTACAATTAAGGTAATGTGACTATTGCATTTACTACTAACACTAACAAGCTACATTTCTACACTATCATTAGGTGTAAAGCCTGACACAAAAATCAATATGTTTTTCTACAGCTAGGGCTAGATTTACTAAGCTGCGGGTTTGAAAAAGTGGGGATGTTGCCTATAGCAACCAATCAGATTCTAGCTGTCATTTTTTAGAAGGTACTAAATAAATGAAAGCTAGAATCTGATAGGTTGCTATAGGCAACATCCCCACTTTTTCAAACCCGCAGCTTAGTAAATCTGGCCCCTAGTCTCAATAAATAACCACAAGGAGATCACAATTGGGTTTTTTGGGTACTCAAACTGGCACATTTTATTACTCATACTGCAAGTACTCACAATAAGAAAAACTGACTGGTAAACGAATATTAATTTATATTGAAAACTACTTAATCAATTATTTATTTAATTTATTTTCTTGAGAAAGCCAGTGTAAATATATCAGCCTCTTGGTCACAAGATGTCAGGGTCCTGTACTAATATCACACCTCATGATCAATTTTTAAAAAGGTAGTCGGGCGCTCAATTGACTTAAATGAGTATGATGATGTGAGTTCACAATACTATAGGTGGAAATATAATATGAGTCAGAGGGTTTATTGAATCAAGGTATCCAAATAAGCAATTGAAACAGATTAAAACCGTGGACCGCATGCCAGATGACGCTTGTACTATTAGATAGATGGGAATAATATTGATTAAGTAAGACCTTCCTGTGTTTAACCCCTTAAATTATTTTAGTGGGATTAGGGGCTGTGGAGAGCTCTCTCCGGGAGTTGTTAACTGAATAGCCCTAGGGCTAGATTTACTAAACTGCGGGGTTTGAAAAAGTGGGGATGTTGCCTATAGCAACCAATCAAATTATAGCTGTCATTTTGTAGAATGTACTAAATAAATGACAGTTAGAATCTGATTGGTTGCTATAGGCAACATCTCCACTTTTTCAAACCCACAGGTTAGTAAATCTAGCCCCTGGTGATCTGCTATCTGGCATTCCAATCTGGGCTCTGAGTCACAATAGCTCCTCTTGTTTCAGCTGTGCCCTTTTCCACTAAGAATGTAAGCTCTATAATAACCAGGGCCCTCTATAGGACTTTGTATGTTCTCCCTGTGTTTGCATGGGTTTCCTCCGGGTGCTCCGGTTTCCTCCCACACTCCAAAAACATACTAGTAGGTTAATTGGCTGCAATCAAAATTGACCTTAGTCTCTCTCTATGTCTGTGTGTGTGTGAATGTTTGTCTATATTAGGGAATTTAGACTGTAAGCTCCAATGGGGCAGGGACTGATGTGAGTGAGTTCTCTGTACAGCGCTGCGGAATTAGTGGCGCTATATAAATAAATGATGATGATGATGATGATATGCTTGTTTTCTTGTTGTTAGGAACCCCTCCAGCCGGCACAACACAACCCGGAATCTACTCTGCCAGTCAGGTGTTCACTGGAGCCCCTGGTGGTGGGGACAGACTGGGCTGCAGACTGACGGAGGGTCGTGAAGTGTGTACCGGCTGGGGAGAACCCAGGCAAGCGGAGTGAGGTCCACGCAGAGGTCAAGGGCCGGCAGCAGACAACAGTATCAGTAAACAAGCTGAGGTCAGGGGTCACAGGTGGATAGCAGAAACGGTAATCAGGCCAGGGATCAGGGTCACAGGATACACAAGCGAAGTCCAATTCAAAGCCAAGGGTCATACACGGGAAATCAGTAGCGGTCTCAGAAGACTAGACCAGGAACAAGCAGGTCAGCAGACTGGAGCACAGAAGCTATAACCGGCAATGAGGCAGCAGACCTCACTGCCTTAAATACAGATACAGACCAATCAGAAGTTGAACACACTCCTGTAGAGTAATTACAAGTATCCAGCAGGGCCAATCAGGGCTTGTCCCTGACCTACACAGTTGCAGGCTAATGCCTGTTAAGCAGCCTCATAGATTGACTGCTATGCGCATGTGCCCGGCTACCAGCACCGCCGGGACGCAGTGCTAGTAAACTAGCGTCCGGCCTTTGCCCTGGTGACGGCCGGACAGGAGGAGGAAATGACGTCCCGGTCGTCAAGGTGGGGACGCTGGGGCGCATGAGAAGCGAGCCGCGGCGGCTGTGAGTACCGCCGCGGCTCGTGACACTTGTCCGCATTTATTTTGTCTACCTTGTATATCCCTTTTTTATGTATGTCCTGTGTTCCCTACTATAAAATACTATGGAGCACTGTGCTGCCTTAATAATAAAAATAATAGATAATGTAATAGTGACTGTGCGATGCGAAAGCAAAAAAAAGGTTAAAAACATGGGCAAAAGTCTATGTGACATATGTCCGGCTAAAAACGAGTGCGTATGAAGAGCGCGTATAACGAGTGCGTATAAAGAGCGCGTATAAAGAGCGCGTGTACTACTGGTGCAGACCTTGCGATAGCTGTAACTTTGCATATGTACGCGGTTGCAGATTTTTTAGTGAGTGTATTTTGCAATTGCAATTTGAGGTACAATTGTGTCCAATTTTGCATCATCCCCTAAATGTATACATAGTTCAACAGCGTGGGTCATAATGTGTCTTTTAATGAGCGCATTTGAAATACACAATACAAATTAAATTGTTAAAAATAGAGGTAAAAACAAAGAAAATCATCATCATCATCAACATTTATTTATATAGCGCCAGCAAATTCAGTACCGCTTTATATTTGGGAACAAACATTAATAAAACAATACTGGGTAATACATACATAGAGGTAAGAGCAGGCCCGGCGCTCCCATTAGGCAACCTTAGGCAGTTGCCTAGGGCGCCGGGACCTGCAGGGCGCCGCTGACTAGATTTTCTAATCAGGAGAGGGTTGCAGCAGCGGCGGGGTGCCGCCGCTGTTTTTCAGTGTCCGCGGCGCATCGGCGCTGACTGGATGACGGCATGAAATCTCAGTGTAGGCGTTAGGACATAGGTAACAATGGTGGTTTTCTGAGTAGTATTCATTTGACGCTACATTGCCATCTAGTGGCAGCTGTTGGTATCACTATGACCATGATTATTGTAGAAATGAGCCCTGGGAACTGTCAGTCGGTGATCGGTTTCTGTCCGGCACTTTGTTAGTATGCACCGCCCAGACCCTGCAGAAGCCGGCGTGACATTCCTCAAGTGCAGTACATGTCTATATAGGCAACATGCAGGGGGTGCGCCGTGTTGTGTGCGCTATGTCCGGCGGGGTGGACAGTGCTGTGGCCGCTCTCTTGCTGCGGAGGAAAGGTAACATTGCACTGTAACGTGTAGTCATATTCCAGGGCCATTCATGTTCTACTGTGATAGTCTATAGGAACATGTGTGCATACATGTGCACTACTCACACGTTGGAGTCCTTCTTTATCATGTAGGTGGACACTGCTTTTTATCAGTGTCTGCGGCGCTGGGGGGGGGGGCGAAATTTTGCCTAGGGCGCTGTGAACCCTAGCACCAGCGCTGGGTAAGAGGGCCCTGCTTGCAAGCTTTCAATCTATGGGACAATGGGAGTTTGATACACAAGGGCACGTGCTACATCATATTGCACATTAGACCAGCTAGAATGCAAATATAAAAAGTATTGAGTGGACTGTGTAATCAGTCACACAGCAATGATGGTCAGAGGGTTGTTGTCTTTTGTTAGCAGTGTAGAGGATGGTAATAGGGTAACCTAGGGAGATCAAGATGCTGGTTAAGGAATATTATAAGCGTGTCTGAAGAGGTGGGTTTTCAGAGAACGCTTGAAGGGAAAGTCTTATTGTTAACAAAAATTTGTTGTTTATTTATATTTTTTTGTGATTACTCATTTAATTCTCAATCATATAAGCCAATATAAGCGAAACTCATGTGATTTAGTTCTCCAAAAGGATTGTTCGCTAATAACAAATGTGACCAAATTGCTATTGAACCTCTAGATACATATCTTTGGAAAGATGAGTGTTAATTGATAACGTGATACCCTCTCATAATGAACTGGTGCAGCTTAATATACTGCAACGTACATTGAACTGCACCGGGTCATTTGAAAGTAGTTCTGAACTGTCCTGGAGAAAATACATTTTACTATTTTAGTTTTACAAATTTCTACAGTTTGAATTTCAGTAATTTCTTTCCATCTATGCTAGTTTCATTTCTCAGGAAGGTTACCGTGACTTGCGGTTGGCAGGAATAAATTGTTTTTGCATTGTGAAATACTTTTATCTTTCACTTTTGATTCTCAATTTTGATAGGGGTGTGAGAGAAAGTGAATATTGTGTTTAAACGTTGGATGATATTTCTCCTTTGCTGAGAGCTGCTTTAAAGACTGAAGGCCCTGACAGGAGTAATCTAACAGCATCTTTTATATATAGCAAACGATTATTTTCCAACACGTACAAATTTGCCTATAATAAATGGTTGTATATAAAGCAGAGGGGACTCACCAGTAGACTATTTTGAAAAATATGTTATGTTTTGTAAGATATCCAGGGATCACTGATCCAATTGACAAAGCTATGTAGGCTGTAGTCCCCGTTTTGTCAGTGGTATTTTGTCCCCTGTTCAGACGGGTGGGTGGCGTACAGCATATCAATGCTCAGTACCCTGACAAGACTTACCCCGATCTGAGGACTCTGAAGGGCTCCTTCCCGACCATCGCCGATAGCAGCTCCTCTTCAAACCGACTTCAGCCAATCACAATCAAGGAAGAAATCGGCTCCACTTGATGACGTCATTCATCATGCCGACGGGAATATCGCTGTTGTTAAGGGGGTAATGTAAGTATGCACCCATGTACAATGTAGTTTACAAAGGCTTCTACATTGTACATGGGTGCATACATACATTACCCCCTTAACAACAGCGATATTCCCGTCGGCATGATGAATGACGTCATCAAGTGGAGCCGGTTTCTTCCTTGATCGTGATTGTCTGAAGTCGGTTTGAAGAGGAGTTGCCATCGATGATGGTCGGGAAGCAGCCCTTCGGAGTCCTCATGTCGGGGTAGTCAGCATCGATATGCTGACTACCACGGGTACAGATGGCCCAACTAAGGTGCAGTACAGTAAGTTGTCATGAAAATAAATAAATGATGTAGATAGCTGCCCAGAAGCTAAGGAAGTGGAATAAGTGATCAGCTGGAGGTGGTGCGAGAGGATCGGGGACTGCAGCCTATTTATAATGTGTGCTCAGTGCACCGCGATAGGTAACATTATGTATCACAGTATGACGTAGCGATACATAATGTTGTACCACAGGTATTTACTATGCTGAAGCTGTTTTGCGAGCCCTGGTGAAGACCTCCCTTTTCTACGAATTATCTTTACTCTTTACCGACAGCCTACCACTGCCAGCCAATGCTGCAAGTGAATTGTGGATGCACGTTGTGACCTGACCTAGCGGGCGATCGAGTGAAGCCTTTCCGGTTTCACTGTAATCCATAGGAACAGGTAAGCTAAGGCCACACTGTGCTGACTTTAGTTTGCAGTGAGAAGCAATGCTTTCCTCTGCTTTGCAAATCACTAACATCGCAGTCCCCACAGAGTTCTATGAGATTGCAGAAAGCATCGTACAGTCGGTTAATGCAGGAGAAATCCCTGATTTAGCCGGGTCGCGGCACTTACACAAACTGAGATATCTGTTCACATTAGTTGTTCTTCAGCTTTCTCTGTAGCAGCAAATTATAAATAAATTACAATAAAATGTATTACTTCTATTTACCTCTATACCATTATCTATATTTAGTATTTGTACAAAACTTCGATATAACTGTATATTCACATAATAAACAAAACCACATACCCAAGCTTCTGATACATTTACTTTCCAGGTGCTTTAAATACTTTAGATTATTTATTCTATATGTTCCCAATGTTTCCCCAGACTACATCCCAGAAGGACGGACAGCACAAGGGGTTAGATTTACTAAAGTGTCGTTTGATGAAAACGCCAGTCTTTAGGTGGTTTTCTGGCGGTTTTAACTGTCGGATTTACTAAAGGCAAAACCGCTATTGAAACAGCCAGAGCTAGCAATATTTTTATTTTTTTTTACAAAATAATTTTTGGGGGGTTATAAAAAAAACAAACAGAAAGGTCATATCTGAAAGACATTACAAATACAATTGCTCAGTGCTTTCATATAGTTGTAAAGCATAGTGGCACCAGGCTGATATGGAGGCACAAAAACATAACAGCAGCCAAGTGTTTCTGAATCTTATGACCCTATAACATATAACATATAGACATGAGGTTAATGGGTGGGTAGGGACATGGGGAGAAGAAATAAGGGGGGATGCTAAATATTTATGGTACCATTATATATCCAAACCTTTTAAATTGACTCTTAGTAAATCACTGGTATCTGAGAAAGACCTCTAGGGGTAAATTTATCAAGCTACGGGTTTGAAAAAATAGATTCTAGTTATCATTTATTTAGTACATTCTACAAATTGACAGCTAGAATCTAATTGGTTGCTATAGGCAACATCTCCACTTTTTCAAACCTGCAGCTTGATGCATTTACCTCCTAGACTCTTAGAGGTGTATAAAAACCAAAAACTCCTGGTTGGGGAGCTTGGATAGTGGACAAGGTCAGGAATTCTGCTGAGTCTGTGAATGTCAACCAGGGGCCCCAAATGGCATAGTCATTTTCAAACGAGTCTTCTGCTGATAGAAGCATTTCATCCATAGACCTATAAAGCTTCAAACTCTTAAGCTAATCTAGAATGGTGGGCGCGGAAATGGATCTCCAGTTAACATTTTTAAAAACCACCATTTTACAAATCACAATCCCGATTTTAACAATGATGAAGATACAAACAGAAGGATTTACTAAGCTGGGGTTTGCAAAACCGCCGCAAAACCGCCATCCAAACGGCCAAAGCGGTGATTGCTTGAACTACGTGATGTTTGAGCTATTTTGCCATTTAGAAGATAAGAGGAAGCACCATTCACATATACATTTTGGGGGCAATCAATATTTATTGATTAAGGGTCAAAATTAATTTAGAATTACCTTATGGGGGCAATTTTTTTTTTTATTATATTATGGTGATGATATTATATTTGTGTATATTCTTGGGGCAAATAGGATTATATAATTATATTAACTGGGCAATACTATTTGATTGTCAATGGTTGATTTAATTATTTATGATGCATAATGTGGCATTACATAGTGCACCCATAATATAATAATACAATAAGTTTGTCCACATAATATAATGAAAATACATTTTTTTAAGACGTTTCCTGTTGTTACAGTGGTTTAGAAGACATACGTACATTTCCTTCTCAGTGCATCTATAGTATCCTTAGCAGTACAATAGTCTGAACTAACAGTTAAGCAGAAGCCACAGACTTGTTCTGACATTTTACAACAGTAGAAAAATAGTTTATACCCAAACACAATACAGCCACATCTACTGTAACTTTCAGCACCAAAGACTATAATACCGGACCGTTACCCATCTCTTTTCATCCACTTACTCTGGGAGCCCCATCCTCTGTGTTTTAGGGGTTTCTGATGGGATTTGCTCACATAAAACAGGACCTAATTGTTAATAGGCTGTAACCAGAGCCCTAGGTCAGGCACAACTTCCGTTTCTGTCATCGCACGACCAACAAGATGACACAGTGACTGACACTAGGACCGTTGGGTTGGTAGTTTGATGCACAAGCTGGAACTAAGATAAACCTCTGCTTACACCCTTCTCCAAAGTACGTTCTCCTTTGTGCTGATGGCCTGATTCACAATATATATTAAATTGAATACATGTGCCAAAAATGTACCTGCGTCATGGAGTAATATGAAACTACACACCCGTCTGTGAATACCTGTCTCTGCAGTATTTAAACTATTGATATAGTGAAGATTTTGAAGATATTAATAGCGTTGTGACTGTTACCGGCAATGATGTGCGTTTGCTGTGTATGTAAAACTCTTCACGATATTATGGGGGGAATTCAATTGGCCACGTTACTGCCGAAAGTAACGCGGCTGACGCTCCACTACCATTAATACAGTAATTTTAAACTAGATTTCTGCTTGCGGCTCCCTGAGCAAAAACTCAGAGTTAAAAATGACCGTACTAATGGTAATAGAGGGCACTAGTACAGTATTAACGGAAATAGTGCGCATCCCACGTTACTTTCGTCAGTGACGCGGCCAATTTAAGTCCCCCCTATATGGTTTTAGACTTAAAGCTGTAATCTGTTTCATACACTTATATATAAAATTACTTCCAATAGGAATGGAAGAGAATCTTATATCCTGCAGGGTTGTCGTACCGATACATCATATATGTTTATATACACATGCTGGACAACACATTATACACTGTGAAAAATTTCACAATAATTGTAGAGCACGTCTGAAACATAATAATCATTTTATTAAGATTTGGATTCAATAGCAAAGTGTTACAATAGAAACATACAATACACATGATCATAGATACATAAAATATCTCCATCTGCCAGGTTCAATTGTTCACTCTTAGAAATAGATCACAATGACAATCTGCATATTAGTATATATACCAGTTTATTATTCGAGATCTCCCATAATCTCCACCTGTGTCCATCGCATCCAGTCAGACATTTTGGCCCTGATTCATATCCGAACGCAACTTGCACGTAAGCAGGGCCGAATTAACCCAAGGTCTAACTGGGCTAAAGCCCTCTGCATTTACACCAGACCGTAGGGGGTGGAAAATATATGGCTGAAATCAGAGTTACGATAAAGACAAGACTTGAATCAGTGCATCTGTGTCAAAATGCCCTCGGCACGCACATGGCCCGCGTTATTGAATGTTTCCAAATTGTGTTTTCCTTTATATATATATATCTTTGTATTTTGAGTTATATTATTTCACATTCATGCATTGCATGTTAAAGCAAACATGTTCTGCTGTTCTGCATTGTATACCTCTTTTATAGAACTGTAAACAACCAATGAACATGATATGTCAATCATCTCAAAGACACAAACAATTACAAAGTACCACGATATGAATAAAGTATTAAATTGGTTACTGTGACATTGTTGTATCTTAATATATAATATTAATAAATATCATATTATTTTAACATGGTAACAGTATCTATCTGTGGGAGATCATTACAATTTACTTTACTCTATCTGAAAATACGGCTTTAATAAAAATAAATAAAAGGTTTAAAAGCAGCGCCACCTTGTGGTCAAATGTGTTCTTAGTTGTATAAAATTCAAGCACAGTATATAAGATACCAATATGGAAGTAACATTCAAAAATCCATCAGCAGAGAGCAATGCAACTATATAAATTCAAATGATAAATTATTGAAGCTAAAAAATATTTCCTATTGAATGAGTAAAGATTCAGGCGGCAATAGTCTAAAAATGTAAGAAAATAAGATGAATATAGAATGCATCTGAATGTATAACATGGCACTGAAGTGAGTATTATATATATATATATATATATATATATATATATATATATATATATATATATATATAATGTTGTAGATGAATGTATGTACCAAGCTCATCTAACACTGTCTGGGGATGTTATATTAACACTGCCAGGGGATGTTATATTAACACTGCCTGGGGATGTTATAATAACACTGCCTGGGGATGTTATATTAACACTGCCGGGGGATGTTAAATTAACACTGTCGGGGGTTGTTATATTAACACGGCCTGAGGATGTTATATTAACACTGCCTGGGGATGTTATATTAACACGGCCTGGGGATGTTATAATAACACTGCTGGGGATGTTATATTAACACTGCCGGGGGATGTTATAATAACACTGCCTGGAGATGTTATATTAACACTGCCTGGGGATGTTATATTAACACGGCCTGGGAATGTTATAATAACACTGCCGGGGGATGTTATATTAACACTGCATGGGGATGTTATATTAACACTGCCAGTTTGATACAACGCAATTGAAAACATTTCAGGCAGTTAACATAATTTCTTTAGGGTAAATAAAATATGTATTTTGATTAGTAAGGCTTATAGCACTTGCTAGACAACACACACACATATATTTTATTTTATTTTCACAAATGATCAAAATTAATCCAGTTACATTTTGATCAATGATTATTCATTGATACAGTGAAGGAAATAATTCTTAGATTATTCAAACTCAGTCTCTCTCTCTTTCTCTCTCTCCCTCTACTATTAAATATATAGTGTAAACACTTACGCATTTCACTGAAACCCCCTGCTTATCAGGAAAGTGGGCAGATGGATTTTGAGAAGTAGGTAAGAGGTATTATCTCTGTTGATTTAGCCGAAGGACATTTTCAAAGGCACTGGCTGATTTATTTCCACTTGTTTGAAGCCTTAAGTGATGTGAACTGATCACAACACTTTGGTACTGGTCATTTGGACACTTGGCACTGGTATAAGTCTAGGAAGACCTAACCAATCATTTTGCCCCAAGGAAGAAGATATGTATTTCCTTAATGTGTTAGGATTTTAATTATATTTTACCAACACCATTGGAAAAAATCCCGTGATCCAGAATGTCTCCCATATCGGAGCCAATCTCCTGGATAATATTAATTTTGCAGATGCTGTTCAGAAAAAGTATTCATCACTATTGAGCTATGGCCTGTCTAAGGCAGGATTAAATATTTATTTCCGATTATTTATATGGAATGTGGAATTTTGACATTTATTTTTTTTACTTATTATGACTGGATCATTTTAGTGCTGTGTGAGGTTTTATTATATTGGGGGTTTTTTTGGTTGTTGGTAGTGACAACTATCATTCCCAATAGCGTGCTAATGCAAATTTACTTTAATTCAAGTGCATATATGTTATGTTTTGTAATATATTTTTAAAGGTAGCTCTACATTAGCTTCAGTTCAAAGCTTAACAGTCATTTCTGGGTAGCTAGAATATAACTCTAAATCTATAACTCTGTTTTATAACTGTAAGTTGGAATGGTACATGAAATTGAAATATCAGTGTCCACTCTACCCATTGTCCTCATTGTCCCTTGGGTTTTAAGGGAACAGATGCTTTCAGAGGCGCAACCCCGAAAAGCGGAAGATATTCTCTCAGGCTCTGTGAAGAACAAACATTCAAATTGTTAGTGAAGAATTGTTGTCATTGTAACTCATTCAAGTAGATAAAAGAAAAAAGACTGCAGACTAAATGACTTATTAAACTGAGATTTTCTAAAGTGTAACATTTGCTTTTCAGATCAAAGGTACAATATAGAAGTAAGCAAATTAATGGTTTCAGTTGACCTAGGACCCCATGGGAAATTCCTCCAAGATGCACATTTTAGACAGCTCATGATTATGGGAGAATCTAAACTGTTATGTACTTACATGAACAGTGCAGTATGTGCATTATAACTATCTGACTGCAGGTTGATTACTATTACTACAATTATGTCTTCGGAGCTTATCAGGAATGGTGGGTCCACAAAATGCCCTACAGGGGCAGTTGCTCTGCACAGTAACAAAACTCACAATGTCGTTGCTGTGAAGGGGAGAGGCTGAGATGTCACAGAGGGTGAAGCTATGAAGTCCGGTGATTGAATTACCTCCATGAATTCCAGGGACACAAAGGCTCAGAGAATAAGTAAGTAAAGTAGATAGGGAGCGACAGGTACGGCTGCTTTAAAATTTCACTGGCCCTTGGCAAAATGCAACTTATTGTGCTTCTGAACTATTTCCAACACGTTAGTTACTTGTAACAGTAAAACTAAAGTTACGGGGCAGAGAGTTTTCATTGGATGATGAATCCAACGCAACACAAAGAAACATATTTTCTTATTACTTCTACAAATAAAAATTATAAAGCGTTAAGGATTTCTTGCAACTTTAGATCTGTCTTTGGTCTCGGATCTGCTATAGTATTCAAAGTTTTATTACGTTAAGGTTAGCGAGATGTTAGGATCGCCTGGAGCAATTCATATGATCATATTTCCAAAGAGTAATCTCAACAAGGATCTCTTTCTTTATGCAACATCTATAAGACCAGTTGCCCCCCACTGATGTCTGAATTAGTTTGGCACATGCCTCTTGATTAAAATGGACCTATGAAATAGTACAGTATATTAAATGAGTGAATGTAAGTAACAGAAGGGGTGAAGAGCTAGAGGAGGTTTGAGTTTGGAGGCAAAAGTGACATTTACAAGAGACAACAGAAGTGACCATACAAACATTTGTATGAATAACTGAGAGTAGAGTTTGGGATTTCATAGTGGTAAAGAGGCTGTTTTTCAAAGCTCCACTTTTCTTATCTTTGGTAACTGACCACGTAATAATTATTGTATTCCATTCTTCCTAATCATCTTACAGTGACTGTATTTGTCTCGCTGTTTGCATGTTATCACAGTATGGGACGGAATATCGGATATAAAGAGATAATACTGATCTCATGGGATAAAGACGTGAATAATTATCTTGGGTGTGTCACACTTCTGGTATCACAAACGGAACCTAACAGCCAGGTATTTCTGAATTCAAAAGGATTTATTTTGGTATACAAATAAATCTCTAGTGTCCAACAAATAAAGTCCAAAGTCACAAGAGTATAAAGATCTGGTGGAAGTATCAAGTACTTGTAGTCCAAATCACATGGAGGCAAGGTTCTGTGGAAGCATCTGGTTCAGATACAAACACAATACTCGTGCAAAGGCTTCATAACAGGAAGTGCCTTTTCTAGGCCCAAACAGGAAATGGGATCCAAGATGGAATCTTCATGAGACAGTCCCGGCCATCTTGGATAAGGGCTATTGTAAGGGCAAGTTCATAACAGAGATCCAAGATGGAAACTTCATGAGGCAATCACGGCCATCTTGAATGAGGGCAAAACTAAGGGCAAGTACACAACAGGGTGACAAGTACATGCCTGATGACTAATCTGTATTATAAGTAACCTAGATGTATTTCTACAGAATCTACAATAGGTGTTTTGTCTAACTTATATAGCACATTGGAAAAGGGTTAAGCATTGATGTCTCACAGGGCTGGGGGTCACGACATTTATTCCGACCAGACCTCTATCTGTATGGAGTTTGTATGGTCTCCCAACATTGGGAATGGCTTTTCTCTGGGTGCTCTCGTTTTCCTCCTCCTAAAACATGCTAATGGTGGTGCTATATGAATATAAATAAAACTGTTATAATAATAATCATTTGTGCGACACTGTAGATGGTGCAGAATAAATTAACAACAATGTTATTACAGTTACCATAAAGTTCGGTAGTTTGAAAATAGCACATATTTTCATCTCCAGTACATAGCATGGTTTCCGCAGTGTAACACCAGATGGAGTCAGATTGGCACGTTGGACAGATCAGTCCATTTGGCTGAAGGTTATCAGCAGGCACTGTAAAATATCAACATAAAAACATGCAATAATACAACGAAGTGTATTTCATTTAAATTGCAAGATATAATCAAGACATCATACCACCCAACAGTCCCGATTTTGGGTGATTTGTCCCACTGTCCCACACAGGGACATGTTTTTCCTACGGGTGGAAATGTTGGGGGCAAGGGAGACATCCAATGAGCAGCCTAGCATTTTACAGCAACCCTCCAGGGGGTGTGGCCCCGCATCCATCATGGCGAGGCCATACCTCCTGTGCCACTTCCAGGGACTTTCATGTTAGGAGGTATGAGTCATTTTTAACTTTTTAATGACATCTTAAATAGGCAATATTGGTAATATAGACCACATGCTTTATTGGGAATAATGTTCCTATTATTTAAAATATATAGATATTGGAAGTCACAGAGGAGACCGATGACCATATAAAAGATTGTGGAACCCATTGGTGAATTCCAGTAACCTTTTTAATGTTTTATTTTACAGTAGGGGCCATGTTTCATATAATATATAAGTTTCAATCTGAAACTATTTTTTTTTTATGAAGAGCTCCTCCAATCCAGGTTTTTTACTTTCACTAAGAGTTACACATTTCATCAATGAACATTTTCACATGATATGATATGTGACATCACTACTCTACACATGTAAGTGATGACATCACTAATCTCTAAATCTAGAGACATCATTTTTATGATAGTAGTTTGTTAACTTGTAAAACAAAACCTAAATCCATTCATTAAAAACGTCACATATTATAATTCTCAGGATAGAACAAAGGAATTACATTGAAACACTTACTTGTGGGCATTGGTGCAATGCAATTATCTGTATGACAACAGGAAGTGCTCCTCTTGATCTTGCCATAGTTAGTGGTGATACTTCCCTGAGTATTACATTGATTCTTATGTACACAGGATAAGTCAAGTGTTTCACTGTATATCATCCCATCTGTACAAAAAGCACATCATTACTAAAGAGGGGTTATTATGAATAAAGTTGATAAAATATATTTTAGTTAGTGATAAGCTGACTTACTTAGTGTTCAGTGAAAGTTATTCTATCTACCTTCAATCTACAAATCACCAGCCCACCTCCCATCCCAGTAATAACACTTTGGTGAGATTTTCACCCTAGGCTCCCTAACAAAAATGCTTTTTAGCAGGATCCCGGTGCTCACATAACTGGAGCATCTGTCACCAACTTTCACTGCTGTTCTGTTTCTCTGTAACTGTAAAAATTTCACTTCATCATCACCATTTATTTTTATAGCGCCACTGATTCCGCAGAGATGTACAGAGAACTCATTCACATCAGTCCCTGCCCCATTGAAACTTACAGTCTATATTCCCTAACATACACACACACACACACACACACAGAGTCTAGGGTCAATTTTTGATAGCAGCCAATTTACAGTATGTTTTTGGAGTGTGGGAGGAAACCGGAGCACCCAGGGGGAAACACATGCAAACACGGGGAGAACATACAAACTCCACACAGATATGGCCATGGTCGGGAATTGAACTCATGACCCCAGCGCTGTGAGGCACTTACAATGCAACTTACTACTTCTATTTACCTGTTTACTAATTTGTATGATTGGTTACTCTACAAAGTACCAATATAACGATACACTCACATAATAAACAATTCCCCCATAAGGAAGCTTCACATACTTCCACTTTCCATGCTGTGGAAACGTTTTTCCTTATTACACTATGTGCTCTCCATCTTTTCAATCATTGTCCCAGAAGGAGGGACCACTAAAGGACTTGGTCCTTCAGATGTCTCCTCACACTGGGTTTTCTTCCTTTCCTGTGTGGTAAAGGCTATCTAGTTGAAAAAGAGGGATAGACTGCACTTCCTCCAAATATATGAAGCAGCCAAATGCGAACCTGAGAGTGTATGGGGGACCCCTAAACTCCCAACAATGTTAGATACGTATAAAAATAGTCAGGTTCTGGGCGCTTGTAAAGGAAAGATATATCAATTTAATATGGATAGGTCCACAATACGCTCCGGCCGGAACGAGACATCTTAGATGTGTTAAACAATAAACATGCATCAATTGACACTGCCGAAAACAATGATAATTATAAAAAACACTACAAACTCAGTGTGATTGCAAATATGGTTAGAGTGCACTTGCAAGCTACTAAAATATGAAATGACAATTGATATGAACCGCAAAAAGAAAATGTAAGGAAATATAATGTCCAGAGTTGTAAAATAAAATTGTTGGTGATGATGAAAAATGCAAGCAAAAATTAAATTGGTAGCCGTTACTCACATGAAGCAGGGATGTCTGGCTGTCTATAATGCAGACAGGCACTTAGTAGCGGTCCCAGAGTCTGTGCTGATGAGGTTAGATATAACGTTGATTTCAAAAAAGCACCCAGCAGAATGCTAATTATTAAACAAGAACGAAGAAGAAAGTTCTTCTAGTTCCTAAAAGGAAATCCTCTCCTTCTTGTTGAAAGAAAAAATGATCCCGCTCAAATAGCGTGTGCACGCTGCGGGATATCTCCGTGTTGAGATTAAATGTATAGATATCAAAATGCCTCCAATAATGGACAGGTACCCAGCAGAATATAGGTGGTGATGATCCAAATGTAGTCCTCCTAATCCCCAACGTAGTCTCTCTCTTTCTCATAAAGTTGAGGCTAAGCAGGGGAAGCGGTAGTGCCGCTGCGGATGAGCGCATACACGCTACAGGCTGGTCTCCGATGTGGATGTAGTCCTCCTAATCCCCAAACGTAGTCTCTCTCTTTCTCATAAAGTTGAGGCTAAACAGGGGAAGCGGTAGTGCCGCTACGGATGAGCGCATACACGCTACAGGCTGGTCTCCGATGTGGATGTCTGTATATGGTAATGTAAGATGCTAGCATGCTAGTAAGTTGAATAAAACTGAGTTGAGGGACAGTCCCCAACGCGTTTCGCCCGGTGGCAATGGCCAGTGGGCTTCCTCAGGGATAGTAATGTCCAACTGGTCTTCCTAGCCAGTTTTTAAAGAGATCCGGATTTGCCAATCAGCCAAGAGGCAATAGACTAATTAAGTAATTAGCGAATACATATGAGTACTGGTGATTGCACAACAATCCAACAGGCATGATGGAAAAAAACAAAAGAAAACAATAGTGCACTAGTTGCAAAACAAAAAAGAGCTTGTTTGAACATATATAGAAAAATATATATAAATAGATCTGGTTGCATCCTAAAACTCATCTGTTTGGCCTTCAGTTCAGTCTGTTTAAATCTGAGTAAATTGAGTTTCTCTGCCCCTTGTCTTCTTATCTTCTATTATAAATGCTGCTCCCAGATGATGCAACTATTTCTCAGTAAAATACCTTCTATGAATTGCAAATTGCATGTAAGATCTGTGAGTCAATGTTTACCCTCTGGATGTACTGAGTATGACAGTGTCCAATGCTTAGACAGAACCCTACCTACAGCCAGTGTTTCTCCAAGACCTGTATCCTGCTCCCAATACACCAAGTGGATAAAGCATTGACTTGAACTTGTACTGTGCTAAGAGTAGTTCCCAGTAAGTTTTATTAAAAGGAACCATTGGTTCACAGCTTAAAATAACAAAGCACATGTCACATTTAGCAATTTCACTTCTTTAAAAGTAAACAATGTTTGGAAATTGCAAAATATGTCTATATTATTTTTTTTTTACATACGTGTTTCAGTCGTTGTATGGCTAACACCACAAGCAGTATCGGGGAGGCACTCCATGATTTTTTCAGGACAGGAGGTATATTTAGAAATCAGACACAGGTTGCACGTGAGAGAAAAACCTGCAATTAGGAAGTACAAACAGAACATGGAAGAAGAGTGGAATAAAGTAGGAAACATATACATCAATGTTCACTCCTCTCTGTGGCATGATATCTATACGCATGGCTGGTGCTAGGGTACTAGGTGAAGTTTCAGACCATTGTCCCCTCATCCCTAGGGCATGCATGATACCCCTATATACGTAATTAAATTGTTTAGGATTAACATGTCTATCAGGCACTATGCATCTTTGAACATTGACAGGCTCCAATAAAGAGACTAGCCAATCAGAGTAAGGTAAGGGAACTTTAAGTTGGAGTCAGAGGGAATGCTGGGAGAGTTAGTCCCTGAGGTAAATGTAAAAGGGAGTGGATGTATAAGAGTTATCAGCCTGATAGAAAATAAATAAAGAGATAAAACAGAGTAGCATCAGAGATAAAGCAAGAGGAAGAGGATACTGGGGAAGTGTTTATTTTAAATTATTTATTTTTTACAAGTGTAGCATCTACCATTTATTTCAATGGTCCATTCTTTTCCATGGGGTTTGACATGCTGGGAATTCCATTGAAATGAATGGGCTACTGATATGAGTAAAGCTCTATGCCGCTAGCTTTCTGGATGCATTACCACACACAGGAGAACACGCCAGCGCATATCAAAGGCGTATACCGCTGTTGAGCCACACATCAAGTAAATGTACAAATGCATGGCAGTTATAAAAGGCAACACCATAGGGTAACCACCTTAAGTAGGTGGTCATACATTTAAATGTTGTCTTTCAGTCACACAGCGGTGTATCTAATATGAGTAAATGATTTTATTATCAGTTTGGGGATAAACGTTTAGGAAAAGAATCTGAATGGAAACTTTTTTTAGTTTAAAACTTTTTTTCAGTATAATTTCATGATAGTTGTTTCTCAGCAAAGTTTCACCTTTTGTTTTCTGTAGGAAAACACTGGGGCAATTCAATTCAACCTGATGTACCATCAGACATCATCGCCATATCTGTCTGCGCACATTACTGTGTTCTACGGTCACAACAACATCGCAAATTCTCCTGCGCTGTGTGGTTGGAGGAAAAATCTGCGATTTTGTATAGTCTTGGATTACATCGTATTTATTTGAAGCGGCCCCACTGACTGAGTTTGTCACACACATATGCAATGAGTTTAGAGCATACAATCAGTATAGCTGGAGGGATACAGATAGGAACTGTATAAAGTTCTGCGCAGTACATAATGGAAAGGATTCATTACACTCAACAGAACATCACTAACAGTCTCTCACATAACACTATTTCAGGAGGTTTGACAAATACAGATTAAATATCTACAGGAAACCAGGTGACAGAAGAGGTGATTGTAAGTCAGATTATGTATTGTAAAACAGACTTACCAGTTGCTGTGAGAGCTGAGAGGACACACAGAAATCCAATCAGTGATCCCATGATGAATAGAAGGTGCTGAAAACTAGAAGTGTTATCAGTCTACTGCAGGGTAATCAGCCGCATGTTGCTGGGAATCATAAAGAGGTAATCAGTGTTGAACTAACTGGCCAACAGAGTTAGAATCACTTGTTTCCAGTAGATTTTGTTTCACTCGACACATTCTTCCTGCAATGACTCTGTAAAAGTGAAACAGAAACAGAAACATCAGAGTAGATTCAACGTCATTCACATGCTCTGACTCACTGTCAGAGTGTAGTCACTGTCATTCGTATTGTGGATCCCTGCGCTGCAAGTCATCATTCAGAACGAGGCTGAAGTCAGCTTCTTATTTGTTTGTAATTCATGCTCCAGCTTCTTATTCAGAAAAGCTTATTTTTAAAGGATTAAATCAATTTGGATCACTGATTTCACATCAAAATAACACTACAGGGGGTCCCTTATACAAAAAGCATTAGTATTTCGCCTGACCCAACAAGGCTATGGGCATGAAATCAGGGGGCAAAGTGGGCAAAGTTACCGTATTTTATCATTTTGAACAAGTAGCTGCAGATTTGCAAGGGTTAAATGCCGTTGGGCCAGCAATTTGACAGTGGGAATCAACACAGGGTGGTCAGTTACATATAAAACATCTGTCTTTTGCCTGGCCCAACACTGTTTTGGGCATGCAATCAGGTGGCAAAGTGGGCACAGATAGCATTTTGAGCATTTTGAATAAGTAGCTGCAGATTTGCAAGGGTTAAATGCCATTGGGCCAGTAATTTGACAGTGGTAATCAACACAGGGTGGTCAGTTACATATAAAACATCTGTCTTTTGCCTGGCCCAACGCTGTTTTGGGCATGCAATCAGGTGGCAAAGTGGGCACAGATAGCATTTTGAGCATTTTGAATAAGTAGCTGCAGATTTTCAAAGGTTAAATGCCGTTGGGCCAGCAATTTGACAGTGGGAATCAACACAGGGTGGTCAGTTACATATAAAACATCTGTCTTTTGCCTGGCCCAACGCTGTTTTGGGCATGCAATCAGGTGGCAAAGTGGGCACAGATAGCATTTTGAGCATTTTGAATAAGTAGCTGCCTTTTTGCAAGGTTTAAATGGCGTTGGGAAATTGTGTGTACTGCTGTTGCAGAGATGGTCCTGAGGCCCAAAGTGCAGGTAGATGTGCATATTCGTCACTCTCCAGACCTCACGGGGTTAACCTTTTTTAGAGGTAGAAGTAGGTCAAGAATAGATAGGTTTTTGTTAAAGGGAGCTCTGTCACATCAACTCCAAAGTTGATGGCGGTAGAGTTCTCGGATCACGTTCTCACCTCTCAGAAAGGCAGAGGCCTGTGGCGTCTGAACTCCAGCTTTCTGGATGATGAGGAGGTCAGACAATCCTTTAGGGACTTCCTTGAAACCCAAGAAACACTTTAGGACACAGGTTGGGGTAGGCCAGAATGGTGGGAGGAATTCAAAGGAAGAACTCGGAGGTTCTTTAGGGAACTGGTAGTTCAGAGGAATTGGATAAAAAAAGAACGTCTGCCATGCCTTGAGACGGAAGCTCAATTTCCTAATTTCTGTGGGTGGAGATAGTGAGGAAATCTCCCGGGTAAAATCCCAGATAAAAGAGTGTTAGTATGACCGTTATGCCTCTTTGGTTTTGGAAAGGGACTACGGTAAGTACCACTCTCCGGATCCCTACCTTAACTGTAAGAGTTCGGTTGATGCGAAGGAGGTGAGGGAACTGCGCGATGACAGAGGGGTCCTCCGGAAAGACCAAGGAGGTAACTTGGCAGTCATGCACTCCTTCTACTCTGGCTTTTTGTCTGGGAAGGTAATTATCAGAGAGAACATGGAACGGTTTCTAAGGGGGGGTGTCTGGGCTTGGTGGCCATCAGGCTTCTCTTTATCCCTTGGATTCTGAGATAACGGTGGACGAGGTCCGGAGGGCAATTGATAGTTTATCAAATAAGAAATCCCAGGGCCGGATGGTTTATCTTCCGAGTTTTATAAAGCCTTTGTGGACCTCCTGGCCCCACACCTAGTGGCGTTTTTTAAAGAGAGCTTGGGTAGAGAGTTACTCCCTCTCTCCATGAGGCAGTCCGCCCTTATTTTGCTATCCACGGGGAAAGACCCATCCAGGATTGAGAATTGGCGCCCCATTGCTCTTGTCAATTCTGATAGAAAGATTCTGGCAACAGTCATTTTTAACAGGATTATGGAAGTATCAGGCCTGTTGCTTTCCACTTCTCAGCACTGTACGGTGAAGGCTCGAAGCATCTTTAATGCTGCCCTTGGCGTTCGGGAGGCCGTGGAGCGGTGCAGGGCTGAGAAGTGGGGTAAGTACCTTCTGCCGCTGGATCAATCTAGGGCGCTTGATTGTGTCAATCATGAATATCTGTGGGCACTTCTTGAGAGGTATGGTCTGCCAGTGAGGTTGGTTGATTGGCTACGTACCATTTATAGGCAGGCCGAGAGCTTCCCTCTTGTAAATGGTTGGGTGGGTCCTACTTTTGCGGTGTCATCTGGAGTCAGACAAGGTTGTCCCTTGAACCCTCTCCTCTATGTATTTGCGATTGATCCTTTTATCAGGAGGATTTAGAACGGTGCTGTGAAAGGAGTGCAGCTGGCTATGGATGTTCCCTTGAAGGTAGCGGCCTAAGCTGATGATGTCACAGTCGTCTTGTCAGACATTGCAGAGGTGCGTGGCATTGAAAATCTAATCTGTGAATATTCTGAGGCTTCGGGCTCAGAGATAAGCCAAGAAAAGAGTCAAGTTCTCTGGTTAGGGGAGGAAGGACAGCAGTTTGTCCTTCCGGATGCGCTCCCTCAGGCCAGTCAAGAGGTTAAAATCTTAGGCATTCTATTTGGTTCAGGTGATTATGCCCAGCGAAATTGGGAATTGAAACTGGCAGATGCCGCCTCTAAGGTGAATAACTGGAAGAAGTGGAAGCTGCCCTACAGAGAACGGATTGATTTGATCAAGACTTACTTGATCCCAATTTTTTTGTACGTCAGTTACATATGTCTGTTGTCAGAATCATTAAGGGTCAAGGTCAGTTCCTTGTTCTTTCAGTTGTTATGGGGGAACAAGTTGTACTTCGTCAAGAGGAATGTGACCTACAAACCGAAGGATCAAGGTGGCCTGGGAATGGTAAACCCAGTGCTGTTCTTTAGTACTTCTTGAAGCTTAATCTCGGGAGTCTCTTTTTGGAGTCTCCCCCTCGGTGGGTAGCTGGCTTTCGTGTGTGGGTGCACCCCTTTCTCAATGCATGGTTGGATGGGGGTCCCGATTTTTTTTTCGAGTTAAGCATGGATACCTCCCGGCCTATGTGGTTCAGGGTTTAAAGGTGACAAGGAAATGGCAGATTGAGGTGGGTGAGGCAAAATGCTCCTCTAGAAGGGTGTTGGAGAGGAGGATTTTGCATACTCACTTTGATGTGCCCCTGTTACTAAAGGATTGCCCAGGTGATATGAGCTCGAAGGGTCTGTCTTTAGTGAATTCCAAGCGGATTCCTCCGAAGTTTAATGATCTCACTTGGCTTGCATTTCACGGGAGGCTCTTTGTTAAGGGGAACCTGAAGCATAGGGGTGTCGATGATCGTGGTTGTCCACAGGAGGAATGTTATGGGGAGGTGGAGACAATTGACTACTTCTTGCTTCAGTGTCCTTTTAATATAGAGGTTTACAAGGGAGTGTCCCACGCCTTAGGCCTTGCGTGTCTTTCGGGGCTTAGTTACCCTGAGTGGGTGTATGGAGTGCTCAAAAGGTGTGGGGATTTTGATTTAAGCACTCGTTTTTTAGTTAGCGTAGTTGTTAGGTTTTACACATGGAGCGTACGGTGTTTAGTGTCCATTAGGGGCAAAATCCTTCCCTGTAGTGAGGTGGTGGATAGTATTCTGCATGAGGTTTGGAAAATAAGGGAAATGGAGAGGGGCCAGATGGATGCTGCGAGCTGGGGTAGACTTTGGTGGGGGCTGAGACCTCCCTAAGCGGTAGCTAACACCTGGCAGTCTCTCCATTCTTGGCTATCTATCCTGTTTTATCACTATTAGATTTTGTGGAAACCCTTTTTTTTTGTAGTAAGGTTTACATACATTTAAAGTTTGCTTTCATTATCTGACAGTAAAGGATGTGTGGGTGGTATTATAGATTGGTAGCGGGGTTGTGGTAATGAAAAGTATTGTGCTAAGGGTTGGCATGTTTTCTCTCGTGGAAAGTTTTTGATTTGTTTTGTGGTTTTTTGTCTTTTTTTTTTTTTTATATTTGTGAAGTGGTGTATTAGTTGTTTTGTGATGGGATTGTAGTAGAATTGGGTGTGTTTTTGTTCATATTGGTCCTTTTTACCCTTTGGATAATGTATTTAGTCTATTTTATCTTGGACAAAGTGATACTGGATTTATTTTTGTTGCAATTTTAATAAAAACATCAACCCTTGCAAATCTGCAGCTACTTATTCAAAATGCTCAAAATGCTATCTGTGTCCACTTTGCCACCTGATTGCATGCCCAAAACAGCGTTGGGCCAGGCAAAAGACAGATGTTTTATTTGTAACAGACCACCCTGTGTTGATTCCCACTGTCAAATTGCTGGCCCAACTGCATTTAACCATTGAAAACTGCAGCTACTTATTCAAAATGATAAAATACGGTGACTTTGACCACTTTGCGCCCTGATTTCATGCCCATAACCTTGGTGGGTGAGGCAAAATACTAATGCATTTTGTATAAGGGACCCACTGTAGTGTTAATTTGATGTGAAATCAGTGATCCAAACTGATTTAATGCTTTAAAAATAAGCTTTTCTGAGCAAGAAGCTGGAGCATGAATTAGAAACTAATAAGAAGCTGGCCGAATAGCATTTTTTGGGGTGGAACACATGCTGTTTGCCCCCACAATCGCCACTACCAACCCAGGCTAGGAAAGCTGGTGCTTACATCACTTGGAGTGGGACTGTGATGAAACAAGATTGATATCACCTTAATCGGCCTGCCCCTCATTTCTCTCAAAAAGAGGAGTATAACAACATGTACTTCTATAGCCCAGTTAGTGTTCCCCAGATCCCAAGAGTGCAAGTGCAGTGTCACATTATATGGGGATAATGGTACATTGTAGCCATGCCTATACAGGAGACTTTTTCACTATGGGTAACGATTAGGTGGGGTCCAGTTTCAGAATACAGGTGAGGGGGCTGTAGCTGTATTCATCACCTCTCCTTGGTTTACAGGAAGTTCTGATCAGATGTGTGCTAGTACTGGCTGAAAATGCTTGTAAGGGGTTTTAACCCCTTACAAGCATTTTCAGCCAGTACTAGCACACATCTGATCAGGAGTGTCACTTAATTATCTTGGCCTTGCCCCTTAATTAATCAGAGTGTGTCCACATGATCTCTATCTAGACACCTTGGAGTCAAATCCAGTAGGGGATCAAGGACTGTACTGGGATGAGAAGGTACAGCCCTCTAACAGCCCCTGTTGACAGACAGTCATTCTCAGAGGATCCCATTATGTAAGGCCACCCCCGACTTAGCCCTGAGCATGGAAAACTTACAGGGTATAGAGGAAAGAGTGAAACCCAAGGCAGGTTGTTCCTGTTTTTGCTTTAATCCTGGGAAGAACTCCAACATTGAAGTCTAGGCTTCTGCTGGACTGGTACATCTGCAGCTCAGAAGAACTCTGTGGGACTTGTTACTTGGTGGGCCTGCTGTAACAGGGAGACCAAGTGCTTGACTCCTACCACAATGGTAGAGGAGAGATTGATAGGCCGAGTGGCCGGAATTCTGCAAGTCAGGACATCTAGGTGACTGTAACTCTTTAAGCTAATGGGGTAAGGAACAGATAATGTGGTAAGCCATTAAGATGCATTTAACATACTGTTGCACATATCTTAAGATATGTGCTACTCAGAATATATATGTAATTGCATTGAAACCCAGTATCAACCACTGTAACTCTAATGGTAGACGAGCCATCTCTTGGTGGTCCCATTTGTTTCCCCGGCCACCAACACAACAGGGTAGATAGTAGGATCTCTCGTGGATTTCTGTGATGGGGCTAGTTGTAAACAAGATGGCAGCCTATTTTTGTTCTAATAAAGCAATTTTCCAGCACTGAATACCCCACACGATAGCAGTTGTGATATTGGGGGATTTGTGGGCCAAAAATCATATTATGTTCAGACTCTACTTGTATATGTTTATTACCACATATGGATTTGTAATTTCTACAATCATGACTTATACAAGATTGATTATATATACAAAAGGAAAAGAGCACTTCCCTTACTTCATGGTTCCGGTTAGTATTCATCGCTCTTAATGGATACATTTTTATAAAGAAAATAAAAGTTTGATCAATCAGTAGCTAAATTATCTTCTATGTCATATTTCTACAGTTCTTTGCTACTAGATGTTGAATGCATAGTTGCTGAAACACAGGGAACTGATACAGTTGAACCATTTTTAGCCAACCCAATGAGCAAGATAAGAGAAAATTGTATGCGTAGTTTTTGATCAAGACAGCCCTCTTGTCCCCCTTACATGCTTCAATTCTTCACAAGAGGTAGTTCTGCATTTTAAGGAATCAAACCTGTCCCTGCAATTTGACAAGTGGCAGCAGAAACACACTGGAAACATAAGTGTCTTCATCTGCTGGCCACAGCAATCAGCCCATATTTTTCATATCAAAACCTAGATTTGCCTGAGCAAAGCTTGGAGAATGGTGTGGCCTTATTTAGAAACTAGTATGCCACTGACTTGTTTTTGACCTTTGTTTTCCTCCTACTATTCTGCAATTTTCATTTCTACCACCATGTCTTAGATCTTCCAACTAATCTTCAGTCTCCATTCCTACAAATACAGTTTTTGTCGCCCACTATCATATTATCTCTATAGCCATGGAATTGTCCAATCGCCATTTGACCTCGATGGCCAATCTCCTTGGCCAAGTGAAGTGTGTTTCTGCGTGGTACCCCCATTAGTGACTTCCACCTGGGAGTGGCAAATATGTAATTTATGAGTCTCCAGCCAGACAGGTTTATGACAATAATTAAGTTCAGTTTGATTAAACAGTTTCTGGGTATGCAATCTGATTATTTTATTTTGATATTATTTATTATAAATAAAATTGCAGTTGTCAAGAAGGAATGATTGCACTTGGTTATTTTTCTATGCAGGAAAATAGGTAACATTACAGGTTATGCTGATTAGAGATGCTTGAATAATTCAAACAGGGTCAAAATTCATTCATACATGTGTGGGTTGGGGGCTTCAAACTTTGTTGCAGTACAAAAAAAATGAAGACATTAAGCAGTTCAGCACTGAGAATGACCCCCACCACTTATATTTTCAATAAACATAGCTAGAAAAAGATGTTTCAAAATGTATTAAAATGTATTGGTATTTAAATAAAGCAGATTATATATAAAAGCTAAGTACAACATTAATTGCTATTAGGATCTATGAATAATTGGCAGCTACCCACTGAAATATCGCAAATGCAGGAAATCTACAACATGCCGGCATATGACTATTGTGTGAGACAGTGGCAGATCCGGGGGGGGGGGGGGGGGGCGATCGGGGCGATCGCCTCCCCCTAGAAGGGGCTTGCTGCCGGCGGCTGCACACTGTGCAGGTCCGTTCGGCAGTGATAATGTGCTGCCCGGCTGCTCTGATTGTGTTTTAAACACAATCAGAGCAGCGGGACAGCACATTATCACTGCCGAACAGACCTGCACATACTGTGCAGCCGCCGGCAGTCTTAGAAGTTAGAAAGGGGGCGGGGCTTAAATCACCCCCCTACTTCCCCCGGGGTAGAAAAAAATTCTAGATCCGTCCCTGGTGTGAGATAGGATACACAAACAATGCTGAACATAATTGCCAACAGACTGCTAGGTCGAGAATGAAATGTTGATGAAAAAGGGATCCACAATCGGACTCCACTGACAGATGATGAGTGAAGATAAATTATCACATAACTGAAATAGACACCGATTAGCAGATGGTAGTCATGGATTTAAAGGGGTCCAATCATGGGCTAAATGAATCACAGAGTATATCTCTCTGATGGAGGGTATCAGACATACACATACATTGAGATGAGTAGATAGTGTTGACCAGTCTAGAAAGTGACTGTGTGCCACAATACAATATTTGCAATACATGTAGATCACCTTCCAAGTAGCGACTGGTTAAAATGGATTGTTCACGCTGTTAGCCCCGGATATTCCAAATCAGATAACAAAGACTGTAAACAGTTCTGTGGAGTAGCTAATCACCCTGATGCAATCACTGTGGCAGTGTTCAAATGGCAACAGCTTTTGCCCATCTTGTTCAGTGAGCTTGTGTGGCCTACCGCTTCAAGGGCTGAGGTGTTCTTGCTCCTAGATGATTCCACTTCACAATAACAGCCCTTACAGTTGATCAGGGAAGCTCTAGCAGTGTAGAAATTTGAAAAACTGACGTTTTTGAAGGAGGCATCCTATAATGCCATGTTGAAAGTCACTGAGTGCTTCACTATGACCTATTCTACTACTAATGTCTGTCTATGGAGATTGCATGGCTGTATGTTTCATTTTACGCACCTGTTAGTAATGGGTGTGGCTGAAATGGCCAAATAACCTAAGTAGAAGGGGTTTCCACCTACTTTTGGCCATGTAGTGTATTAACAAGGATGGGGTGCTCATTGCGGACATAGGACAGCTCAAGGATTGTGACTAGAACACAAACCTAGACTGCCATCAAATATCTAAGAAATGTTGGAGGTATTCAAAGTAGGGATGAGCGCACTCGGATTTATGAAATCCGAGCCCACCCGAACGTTGCGGATCCGAGTCGGATCCGAGACAGATCCGGGTATTGGCGCCAAATTCAAATGTGAAACTGAGGCTCTGACTCATAATCCCGTTGTCGGATCTCGCGATACTCGGATCCTATAAATTCCCCGCTAGTCGCCGCCATCTTCACTCGGGCATTGATCAGGGTAGAGGGAGGGTGTGTTAGGTGGTCCTCTGTCCTGGTAGATCTCGTGCTGTGCTGTTTAGTTCTGTGCTGTGCTGTGCTGTGTTCTGCAGTATCAGTCCAGTGGTGCTGTGTGCTGTGCTCTGTCCTTCTGAGGTCAGTGGTGCTGCTGGGTCCTGTGCTGTGTCCTGTTCAGTCCAGTGGTGCTGTGTCCTGTGCTCTGTGCTTCTAAGGGCATAGTTATTTCCCCAATATTCCCCTGTGTTTAAAAAAATAAAAAAAAGTTTTTTTAAAAAAATACCAAAAACTACTTTAATTTTTTTTAATTACCACAAAATTTGCACAACCAATCCTGCAGTATAAGCCCATTGGTACTGCAATATTACCAAGTTCACACATTCAGCAGTAAAAGTCCAGTGGTACTGCAATATTACAAAGTTTACACATTCTGCAGTATCAGTCCAGTGGTGCTGTGTCCTGTGCTCTGTCCTGCTGAGTTCCGTAGTGCTGCTGGGTCCTGTGCCGTGTCCTGTTCAGTCCAGTGGTGCTGTGTCCTGTGCTCTGTGCTTCTAAGGGCATAGTTATTTCCCCATTATTCACAAGTTTTTAAAAAATAAAAAAAAAGTAAAAAAAAATAAAAAATTTAAAAAATAAAAAAAATATATAATAATTATAACCAAATTTGCAAAACCAATCCAGCAGTATAAGTCCAGTGGTACTGCAATATTACAAAGTTCACACATTCTGCAGTATCAGTCCAGTGGTGCTGTGTCCTGTGCTCTGTCCTGCTGAGTTCCGAAGTGCTGCTGGGTCCTGTGCCGTGTCCTGTTCAGTCCAGTGGTGCTGTGTCCTGTGCTTTGTGCTTCTAAGGGCATAGTTATTTCCCCATTATTCCCAAGTTTTTAAAAAATAAAAAAAAAGTAAAAAAAAATAAAATTTTTTTAAAAAAAATAAATATAATAATTATAACCAAATTTGCAAAACCAATCCAGCAGTATAAGTCCATTGGTACTGCAATATTACCAAGTTCACACATTCTGAAGTATCTTGTGCTACATATAATGGAGACCAAAAATTTGGAGGATAAAGTAGGGAAAGATCAAGACCCACTTCCTCCTAATGCTGAAGCTGCTGCCACTAGTCATGACATAGACGATGAAATGCCATCAACGTCGTCTTCCAAGCCCGATGCCCAATCTCGTAGTACCGGGCATGTAAAATCCAAAAAGCCCAAGTTAAGAAAAAGTAGCAAAAAGAGAAACTTAAAATCATCTGAGGAGAAACGTAAAGTTGCCAATATGCCATTTACGACACGGAGTGGCAAGGAACGGCTTAGGCCCTGGCCCGTGTTCATGACTAGTGGTTCAGCTTCACCCACGGATCTTAGCCCTCCTCCTCCTCCCCCCCCCTACAAAAAATTGAAGAGAGTTATGCTGTCAGCAACAAAACAGCAAACAACTCTGCCTTCTAAAGAGAAATTATCACAAATCCACAAGGCGAGTCCAAGGATGTTGGTGGTTGTCAAGCCTGACCTTCCCATCACTGTACGGGAAGAGGTGGCTCGGGAGGAGGCTATTGATGATGTAGCTGGCGCTGTGGAGGAACTTGATGATGAGGATGGTGATGTGGTTATTGTAAATGAGGCACCAGGGGGGGAAACAGCTGATGTCCATGGGATGAAAAAGCCCATCGTCATGCCTGGTCAGAAGACCAAAAAATGCACCTCTTCGGTCTGGAGTTATTTTTATCCAAATCCAGACAACCAATGTATGGCCATATGTAGCTTATGTAAAGCTCAAATAAGCAGGGGTAAGGATCTTGCCCACCTAGGAACATCCTCCCTTATACGTCACCTGAATAACCTTCATAGTTCAGTGGTTAGTTCAGGAACTGGGGCTAGGACCCTCATCGGTACAGGGACACCTATATCCCGTGGTCCAGTTGGATACACACCAGCAACACCCTCCTCGTCAACTTCCTCCACAATCTCCATCAGATTCAGTCCTGCAGCCCAAGTCAGCAGCCAGACTGAGTCCTCCTCAATACGGGATTCATCCGAGGAATCCTGCAGCGGTACGCCTACTACTGCCACTGCTGCTGTTGCTGCTGTTAGTCGGTCATCTTCCCAGAGGGGAAGTCGTAAGACCGCTAAGTCTTTCACAAAACAATTGACCGTCCAACAGTCGTTTGCCATGACCACAAAATACGATAGTAGTCACCCTATTGCAAAGCGTATAACTGCGGCTGTAACTGCAATGTTGGTGTTAGACGTGCGCCCGGTGTCCGCCATCAGTGGAGTGGGATTTAGAGGGTTGATGGAGGTATTGTGTCCCCGGTACCAAATCCCCTCGAGATTCCACTTCACTAGGCAGACGATACCAAAAATGTACAGAGAAGTACGATCAAGTGTCCTCAGTGCTCTTAAAAATGCGGTTGTACCCACTGTCCACTTAACCACGGACATGTGGACAAGTGGTTCTGGGCAAACGAAGGACTATATGACTGTGACAGCCCACTGGGTAGATGCATCCCCTTCCGCAGCAACAGCAACAGCTGCATCAGTAGCAGCATCTACAAAATGGCTGCTCATGCAAAGGCAGGCAACATTGTGTATTACAGGCTTTAATAAGAGGCACAACGCTGACAACATATTAGAGAAAATGAGGGAAATTATCTCCCAGTGGCTTACCCCACTTAGACTCTCATGGGGATTTGTGGTGTCAGACAATGCCAGTAACATTGTGCGGGCATTAAATATGGGCAATTTCCAGCACGTCCCATGTTTTGCCCACACCATTAATTTGGTGGTGCAGCATTACCTCAAGAGTGACAGGGGTGTGCAGGAGATGCTTGCGGTGGCGCGCAAAATTGCTGGACACTTTCGGCATTCAGCCAGTGCCTACCGCAGACTAGAGGCACATCAAAAAAGCATGAACCTGCCCTGCCATCACCTCAAACAAGAGGTTGTGACGCGCTGGAACTCCACCCTCTATATGCTGCAGAGGATGGAGGAGCAGCAAAAGGCCATTCAGGCCTACACAGCCACCTACGACATAGGCAAAGGAGTGGGGATGCGCCTCAGTCAAGCGCAGTGGAGACTGATTTCCGTGTTGTGCAAGGTTCTGCAGCCATTTGAACTTGCCACACGAGAAGTCAGTTCCGACACTGCCAGCTTGAGTCAGGTCATTCCCCTGATCAGGCTGTTGCAGAAGCAGCTGGAGAAAGTGAGGGAGGAGCTGGTAAGCCATTGCGATTACACCAAGCATGTAGCTCTTGTGGATGTAGCCCTTCGTACGCTTTGCCAGGATCCGAGGGTGGTCACTCTTTTAAAGTCAGAGGAATACATTCTGGCCACCGTGCTCGATCCTCGGTTTAAAGCGTATGTTGTGTCTCTGTTTCCGGCGGACACAAGTCTACAGCGGTGCAAAGACCTGCTGGTCAGGAGATTGTCCTCTGAAGAGGACCGTGACATGCCAACAGCTCCACCCTCATTTTCTTCCACATCTATGGCTGCGAGGAAAAAGCTCAGTTTTCCCAAAAGAGGCACTGGCGGGGATGCTGATAACATCTGGTCCGGACTGAAGGACCTGCCAACCATTGCAGACATGTCTACTCTCGCTGCATTGGATGCTGTCACAATAGAAAAAATTGTGGATGATTACTTTGCTGACACCATCCAAGTAGACATGTCAGACAGTCCATATTGTTACTGGCAGGAAAAAAAGGCAGTTTGGAAGCCCCTGTACAAACTGGCTCTATTTTACCTGAGTTGTCCCCCCTCCAGTGTGTACTCGGAAAGAGTTTTTAGTGCAGCGGGGAACCTGGTCAGTGAGCGGCGAAGGAGGTTGCTTCCTCACAACGTTGAAAAAATGATGTTTATAAAAATGAATAATCAATTCCTCAATGAAGTACAGCACTGCCCTCCAGATACTACAGAGGGACCTGTGGTTGTGGAGTCCAGCGGGGACGAATTGATAATGTGTGATGAGGAGGAAGTACACACTGTAGGGGGAGAGGAATCAGAGGTTGAGGATGAGGATGACATCTTGCCTCAGTAGAGCCTGTTTAGTCTGTACAGGGAGAGATGAATAGCTTTTTTGGTGTGGGGGCCCAAACAAACCAATCATTTCAGCCAAAGTTGTTTGGTAGGCCCTGTCGCTGAAATGATTGGTTTGTTAAAGTGTGCATGTCCTATTTCAACAACATAAGGGTGGGTGTGAGGGCCCAAGGACAATTCCATCTTAGAATTTTTTTTTTGGCATTATATGACCAATCAACAGTCGTTTGCCATGTTCAAAAAGTAAAACCAAATTTTAAAAAATTCAAGAAATTAAACCAAAAGTAAAATGCCGTGTCATAATTTAAAACAAGAGGTATTGACGTGCTCTAAAACTACTGTATTGTTGTTTATATTTAATAAACACTACACTTGAAAGCTTGAGTCTTTCAATAAAAAAGTAACTGTCCATTGCACGAATATTTGCAACAGGGACAATTTTAGGGTTAAGAAAGCCAACTAATAACACTTCGACGCTGTCTGTCTTTATAAACACTACACTTGGAAGTTGGAGGAGGTATTGTGGCCCCGGCACCAAATTTACTACCGGGGCCACTCCACTGTGCAGTCCATATTTAGGTGTATCAGATATTAAACAACGGTGACAGTTGATGCCCAATTTTTTAATTATATTGTGGCCTCGGTACCAAATTGTGTACCGGGGCCACCACACTACGCAGTCCAGATACTTGTTTGGTGGAATTCAGACCAGTTGAGGGTTTTATTATTATATTGTGGGGACCACTCTATCTATACCACACTACAACTCTATACCACTCTATTTAATACTTTAATTCTATTTAATACTTTAATTCTATTACTAATTCCCATAAAGAGGAACTGCCGCTTCTATTTAATACTTTAATTCTATTAGTAGTTACCATAAAGAGGAACAAAATAAACCAATTTTACCAAAAGTATAATATGACTTAGACTTACAAACACTACACTGATGGTGCCTTTAAATGAAAAAGTCAGTCTTCATTGCACGACTATGTGCAACAGGGACAGTTTTTTGGTTTACAAAGTCAACCAATAACACTTGGACCCTGTCTGTCTTTAACATACTTGATGGGATCTCAATGACAAATTGTCTGTACCATGTTTGGAGGAGGTATTGTGGCCCCGGTATCAAATTGGGTACCGGGGCCACCCCACTACGCAGTCCAGATACTTGTTTGGTGGAATTCTGACACGTGGAGGGTGTATTTATTTTATTGTGGCCCCGGTATCAAATTGGGTACCGGGGCCACCCCACTACGCAGTCCAGATACTTGTTTGGTGGAATTCTGACACGTGGAGGGTTTTTTAATTATATTGTGGCCTCGGTACCAAATTGTGTACCGGGGCCACCACACTACGCAGTCAAGATAGATAGATGCGTATCATAGATAAAGTACATTCAGTGGTGTGGGGCAAATTGAAAAATATTCAAAATGCACTGACATTATCAAAAACAAGAGGTTGTCACACGCTAAAACTCCAACATGTATATGATGGAGAGGATGGAGGAGCAGCCGTATGTGTAGTGTAATGCAGACCTGTTGAAGGTTTTTTATATATTTTATTGTGGTGCCCAGTGCCCACTCCTCTAGGCAGTCCAGGTACATTTATTGGTGCGATTCATAAAAGTTCAGGGTTTTTAATATATTGTGGTGACCCACTCCTCTACGCAGTCCAGGTACATTTATTGGTGCGAATCAAACAAGTTGATGGTTTTCTTATTATATATATTGTGGTGACCCACTCCTCTACGCAGTCCAGGTACATTTATTGGTGCGATTCATAAAAGTTCAGGGTTTTTAATATATTGTGGTGACCCACTCCTCTACGCAGTCCAGGTACATTTATTGGTGCGATTCATAAAAGTTCAGGGTTTTTAATATATATTGTGGTGACCCACTCCTCTAGGCAGTCCAGGTACATTTATTGGTGCGAATCATAAAAGTTCAGGGTTTTTAATATATATTGTGGTGACCACTCCTCTACGCAGTCCAGGTACATTTATTGGTGCGATTCATAAAAGTTCAGGGTTTTTAATATATATTGTGGTGACCCACTCCTCTACGCAGTCCAGGTACATTTATTGGTGCGAATCAAACAAGTTGATGGTTTTCTTATTATATATATTGTGGTGACCCACTCCTCTACGCAGTCCAGGTACATTTATTGGTGCGATTCATAAAAGTTCAGGGTTTTTAATATATTGTGGTGACCCACTCCTCTACGCAGTCCAGGTACATTTATTGGTGCGAATCAAACAAGTTGATGGTTTTCTTATTATATATATTGTGGTGACCCACTCCTCTACGCAGTCCAGCTACATTTATTGGTGCGATTCATAAAAGTTCAGGGTTTTTAATATATATTGTGGTGACCCACTCCTCTACGCAGTCCAGGTACATTTATTGGTGCGAATCAAACAAGTTGATGGTTTTCTTATTATATATATTGTGGTGACCCACTCCTCTACGCAGTCCAGGTACATTTATTGGTGCGATTCATAAAAGTTCAGGGTTTTTAATATATATTGTGGTGACCCACTCCTCTAGGCAGTCCAGGTACATTTATTGGTGCGAATCATAAAAGTTCAGGGTTTTTAATATATATTGTGGTGACCCACTCCTCTACGCAGTCCAGGTACATTTATTGGTGCGATTCATAAAAGTTCAGGGTTTTTAATATATTGTGGTGACCCACTCCTCTACGCAGTCCAGGTACATTTATTGGTGCGATTCATAAAAGTTCAGGGTTTTTAATATATATTGTGGTGACCCACTCCTCTACGCAGTCCAGGTACATTTATTGGTGCGATTCATAAAAGTTCAGGGTTTTTAATATATATTGTGGTGACCCACTCCTCTACGCAGTCCAGGTACATTTATTGGTGCGATTCATAAAAGTTCAGGGTTTTTAATATATATTGTGGTGACCCACTCCTCTACGCAGTCCAGAAAGATACCTTGTTGCAACGTTTTGGACTAATAACTATATTGTGAGGTGTTCAGAATACACTGTAAATTAGTGGAAATGCTTGTTATTGAATGTTATTGAGGTTAATAATAGCCTAGGAGTGAAAATAAGCCCAAAAACTTGATTTTTAAACTTTTTATGTTTTTTTCAAAAAAAATCCGAATCCAAAACCTTAAATCCGAACCGAGACCTTTCGTCAAGTGTTTTGCGAGACAAATCCGAACCCCAAAAATAACGAAAATCCGGATCCAAAACACAAAACACAAAACACGAGACCTCAAAAGTCGCCGGTGCACATCCCTAATTCAAAGCATGTCTCCAATTCCTAAAATCCATAGCTGTATGTCATGTACAAACTATTCAGACAACCAGATACTAGTGGACCAGTAATACATCAATCAAATAAGATGGTGCAAGGCAGTCCAACCGTTATTGCGATGGGCAGAAACCCTATAGGATCTATCATATAGCCAGCTTGGCTCAATCATCACAAACTATACCCTAGAGAGTTGTCTCTCAACTAAATAATTTTGGGGAAAATTGTGGTCAAATAATAGCATCCACAAATAGACCTCATGGCAAAAGCAGAGAAATCTAAAGTATAAAGGTTTTATTCATGGTAGATGGAAACAAGCCAGAAGCAGTAGATGCTCTATTAATGAGATGGCAGTTTAATTTACGGTTTATATTTCTTCCAAATCCCATGATTTCCAGAGTGTTAACAAATATAAGAAAGGGCAGAGTAAAGGTAATTGCCGTAATGCTTTTTTTGCCCACAGATGTCACAACTGGTAGGGACGGAGGAGTGCCCGTATGGACTTCTCACGTTGGTACTACCTCTTAGAAGGTGCAAAGTCTAACGGAGAGGGAGGTTTTCACCAGAGGCTTCCGCAAGGGAGTTTGGACTTTGCTGATCCCAGACCTGCAGGTCGCGGTTCTCCTCGGAGGTGATGAGCAACCTGTAGTTAGAACCAAGACTATAACTGAGGATACCACGGATGAGAAGAATCAGGATAAATGAGGGCCTAGGAGACAGTTTACTTGGGAAACAACGGAGCCAATATACTGGGAGCACGAGTCAGTAGAACGGTATGCTGGCTACACAGGAAACTGGTAGCGATGGTCTGCAGAGCAATCACCACAAGGGTAGTGGAGTTGACACAGAGGCTGTGATGATCTGCAGATCAATGTGCTGGAGACTCAGAGAACAGGTAGCAATAATCAGCAGAGCGTTTACCACTAGGATAGTGGAGTTGACACAGAGGCTGTGATGATCTGCGAATCAGTGTGCTGGAAACTCAGAGAACAGGTAGCAATAATCAGGAGCCAGGGTACAGGACGTCTGACCAGGAGGAGAGACCTGAAGATCTGGCAACAAACACATCTAAGAGGTGTGTTTAAATAGTGAAGCCTTGCGTCCGATTGGCTGGAAGGAATGAATGGGAATACTGCCAGTTTTCCGCATGCACATAACATCTGAGAAGATGGTGCCCCGCCAGGAGAGCCTCCGGGGCATCCGTCCCTTAGAAGTACAACTGCCAGAAATAAAATGAGTAATAGTGGGGAGTCCATCGATCAGCGGGTCTGATGTGTGACAACAGAAGTCTTAGCTAACAGAGGCGACTGACTCAGTTGACAGTAACATATGCGGAATTTACTAGTACCAGGGCTGGTGGCAATATAGCAGGAAAACTCACAGTGTGAGGTTCCCCTACCATAATGCCAAACCAGCCCTAGGCTGATCAGCATGGGGTTGGATCTTCTAGGGAGATTGAGCCCAAAGAAAAATGCACTCCTCCCTTAGGTTTAACGAGCCCCATGCTGAAAAGGACTAGGGCCCTTCCCACACACCTAATTAAATGTAAAAAAACATTATTTATTTATCTGCCTTACCGGTCACTGAGACTGATACACTTAAAGTGTACCGGGCGCAGTAGGCCGTAAGGAAGATAAAGAAGTGCCTTGAGAAAGACCCCAGAAAGCGGGTTGAAACGCGTTGGCTGTAAGCAACATTACAACAGAATCACGCCTCTGTATAAACGATCCATAACAGCTGTTCAAACACGGGGCTTAACACCAAACACTGAAACCATCAGAAGGCTCTGATAGGAGGGGACTTGCCTTTATCCAATAATATATGGGTTTTTTTCATTCTACTGTATAGCATTGTAAGTGCAGTTCTATGATTGTCTTATTAAATGTATGTTTTTTTAAGGGTATTATGACTGTCGAAGTCAGCAAATTGGATAAGTCATTTCAATTAATATCTAGCCAACATGGTTGTCTTTGTCTGAAATTATGCATAGAGCACGCTACGGCATGGAGAAGCGTATCCAGCCGCAACACATGGCAATAACAGGTTTTACACTTTTACACACATTCACATGAACATACACATTTGTAATTAGTACACATTAATTGTAGTTGCAACACATAGTTATTTATGTTGAAATGTAGTAGTATTTATGTTTAATATTATAAGTTATATACATGTTAGTGAAATCAAGGGTCTAGGTAGCAGAAAATATGTCGTGTTTAGTATCATTTTAATCCCCTATTCATCCGCAGTTGTCTGGTTCATTCGCCGAAAGGATCGCACATTGCATACTCTAGTTAGCAATGTTAGGGAATAAATGTTTAAAATGATGCTGACTGTATAATGTAAATAGACTAGTTTAAACCGCATTCTTGGCAGGAAAATCGGAGTGCATCCCCTGGAGAGCTGACCCCCACCTTTGGATATTTTGGTTTGAACTGGCCTATGACCTGCAGTACACTGGACCTTCCTGAAGCCTGGACCAATAGAAGCAAGCCACATCATCTGCATTATTTTACTGTATTCACTGACTGTATACAAGCAGGGGCTCTGGACCAAGTAGCCAGTCTTCTTGACCACAGCCTTCAGACCTGAATGACTGTACACTGGATCCAGGGCACCTGCGATAAGTAACGGCTGTACTTGTTTTATTCGGATTGTTATTCTGTTACTTTTGGCTATTAAATTACTTTGTGCTTTGGAACCACACATCGTCAATCGATAATCGTTATTGGATAGCAATCAAATGTGCATAACATGCCAGATACTGTTTTTTTTTGTTTTGCATGCCTATCTATCTAACAAAGTTTAGGATCAGAAAAAGAAAGCCATTTAAAGGAGAAAAACATTCACAGCTGCGTGATTTGTTTCATATTGAAGTGTATATACCTGTCTGTACAAAGTAATCACAAGGGGGGCTGGTGATGCACAAAAAAGACAGCAAAAAAAGCACAGCACATGGTGGTAATAGAATATTGAGAATTCACACTGACAATTTCATTTTATCAGAGGACTAGCAGAAGTACCCGGCATTGCCCGGGTTTAAATCATCAAGTTATTAAGTTATCAGTGAGTTGGATGTAACTGTCAACATTTTAAAAATAATTAGCAGACTAGCAGCTCTTCCAACACACCCATTAGGTGGCTGCCCAGTGTGGTTTATGTTTTTATATTAAATGTCATCCAAATCCATCCTGTGGAAGACCCAAAACAAGCTCCCTGAAACAAAGTTCTGGCCAAAGTACAACAACGGGAGAACCGACCAGGATCTCAACCACCTAATATGTCTTCTGGAGTCTAATATTACCAGTCTGTGAAGTTTTCATCCTAATCCATCCAGTGGAAGGCCCAGAACAGGCTCCCCAGGTTAAAGTACTGACCAGCATACACCAATAGGATGTCCAACCGGGACCCTAACACCCCATAAAACTGGCCAGGATCCAACTGGACCACCTCACATTGGTTTGATACTAATTGATGCAGGGTTGTCTGAATGCATAACCAGAGAGACATACAAATCAAATCCATCCAGTGGAAGGCCCAGAACAAGCTTCCCAGGTCAAAATTCTGGCCAGCGTACACCAACGGAAGGTCCGACCGGGACTTCAACCCCTAGTATCTCTATTGGGATCCAATGTTACCAATCTGTGTAGTTTTTGTTCCTGTGGAAGGCTCAGAAAAGGATCCCCGGGTCAAAGTTCTGCCCAGCATACACCAAAGGGCGGTCCGACTGGGACCCTAACCCCCCTAGAACCTGGCCTAGATTCAACTGGACAACTTTGCGTTGGTTTTGTTGCATTTTCATTATGTAGTGGTGTCGCGAGGTTTCCTTCCAGCAGTCAAACAATTGTTTACAACCAAAAATTATGTTTTTAATATTTGTCGCTCTGTCGCATTGTCGAGTTGTCGCTATGTGGTCTAATAGCTTCTTTTTCGATACTAAATAACTATATAATATTTGTCAGTTTTACCTTCAGAGCTGTGGATGATTTTCACCAACAAACAAACAAACTTCTTCTTTTAGATCTATAGATTTTTGGGATTTACAATTTCATAATCAATTTAAAATACTACACTATATTGTCAGTATCTCTCTTTTCTTCTATGTATCATTCTCGGGAGTCTACCTGATGGACCATTTTGAAAACTGGTCATATGAAAAAGAATATTGATCAAATTGACTGAAATAAGTGTTTACAGAAGGACACAATTTATTACAAGTTGAACTTAGGGTTTTTTACACATGATCTATCTGTTCTCTATGTTTTATATTGCTTCCTACTGTTTGCGCATGAATTTTGCACTTATAATGTCATTTATTAATGGAAGTAGAGTGTAGTGGTACTCATTAGTGTAATTCGGCACCATACTATAGGAAACGCTTGTAAGGAATAACATTTTTCAATTATCATACTGTTAGGCTGCCGGTCTGATGATGAACTTGCAGAACAGGTGACAGAGGTCTTCACCTATAACAGCCTACTTTCCTGTAGAGCTTACAAGTACCTGGATGCCCGCAGGACTTAACTCCTGGCGTAGTGCAAGTTCGTTAGCAACACCGCAGCGGCAGGCCAGAGTAGACTGAGTAGATAGTAGCGGGTGGTCAGACTTAAGCCGAGGTCAGGGGTCACAAGCAAACAGGCAAGGTCCAAGGTACAAGCAGAGGGTATCAACAGTAGATCAGGAATACAGGAATCAAAAGTAGGTCAGCAACAGTGCAGGACTGGAACGCTATAACCGTCAGGGAAGCTAAGCCCTCCCTGCCTTAAATACTAATGGTAGTCAATCAGGGCTTTGCCCTGAGTCATCCCCAGACACCAGTTAATTAATTTGATTAGCTACTTAATTAGCCCACAGACTTAAACGCGGCTGCACAGTATTTTCAGGGTGCGATAACTATTAATTTCGGCGTCCGGCCGTTGCCCAGGCAATGGTCGGGCAGAGAAGCCGGAAGTGACATCCCGGTCGTCATGGAGACGGCTGGGACGCCACTGAGATGGGCACATACTAAGTGTATGCAATTTGGGTACCATTCCAAGTCGCCCACAGAACCGCCGCTAACTGGATGTTTTTTGTTTTGCACACCATTCTCTGTAAACTCTAGAGACTGTTGTGCATGAAAACCCCAGGAGGTCCGCAGTTTCTTAGACACTCAAACCACCTATCTGACACAAACAATTATTCCACAGTTAAAGTCACTTAGATCCCATTTCTTCCCTATTGTGGTGTTTGATCTGAACAACAACGGAACTTCTTGACCATATTTTTATGATTTTAATAATGAGCAGGAGTAACTAATAAAGTGGCTACTGAGTATATAGCTATAGAAGACTACACTTCTTTCAGATCAAAATTTCAAAATGCAAAGACATTCCATTGATGAGTTTCTGTACTTGGATTTGCTAGAGCTGATTGAATTCTAATTTTACTTAGGTCAGGCACATCTCCATGTTATAAAACATATTTATAGTCAGTCCTACATTCTTAAGAGTGATATCTCTTTAGAACGTTCTCATTCATAATCATCAATCTCTTTAACCTTAAATAGTGCTAAATACATTTTTTTTTTTAAAACAGAACAAAAAACAGCAAAATTTTTTTGGAAAATGTTTAACAGTTTTAAACATTTTAGAGAATTTGAAGATGTGTGTTCAATGATTGCACATCTCTGTTTTAAAAATATACAATTATAACAGGTGCAAGAGCAACAATAGAAGAAAAGAACAGACTAATGTGAAGATCAAAACTTCTGCGGATTGTTGCGCTAAAATCTCCACTTGCACTGGTACAAAAATATTTCGTTGTTGATCCGTCTGACATCAACTCTGTGCCAAAAGAACAGATACTCTCAGTGGCACATCCTCGCTCAGCTGTTAAGAATAAACATAATTAGAAACAGTGAAGAATAATTGCAAATTATTTAAAATAGATAAATAAAAAAAAGTGCGCTAAGTAATTGCTTATCACAAATTAGATTTATTAAACAATAATATTTGCTTAGGACGAAAAAACTACGACAATAGATGTAAGCAGTGTAAGGGGTTCAGTAAGCTTGGTCCCCAGAATACATTTCTCTCTGATATACATTTTCTATACGCTCATCAATAATCTATATTTGTATGTATTTTCAGTAGGAGACCCATATACATATACTATAACTATGTACCTGCAGACTGACTACTATTATTAATATTAATATTGAATATTTATTAATAATGATCCAGGCATGTATAGTAATGAGCGCAATTCTTTTTTAATATAAATTTGACTAATAATAAAAATAATATGTCATACAGCCTATGGATCTTTCCCTAGAAGGTGGGCCAACAAAAACTCTTTGAAGGTCCCTCAGTTGGACGGCCTTGTTCTACACAGTAGCAGAACAGAACAAAAAGGACTTTGTCATTGCTGTGCAGGGGCGAGACAGCGAAATTATAAAGGGTGTAAGTGATCGGAGGCAAGGGAAGTAAAAGCTGGGAGATTAGGGTGAAAAGATGGTGTGGGGGTGACAGGAAGGGTTGCTTTATGACACCAATAGGTCCTTGGCAAAAATCAACTTATTGGGTCTGATTCATTAAGGATCTTAAGTTAAGAAACTTCTTAAGTCTCCTGGACAAAACCATGTTACAATGCAAGGGGTGCAAATTAGTATTCTGTTTTGCACATAAGTTAAATACTGACTGTTTTTTCATGTAGAACACAAATACTTGATAGCTTATTTGTACACTGAAATTTAAAGTTGATATTTGTGTGCTACATGAAAAAACAGTCAGTATTTAACTTATGTGCAAAACAGAATACTAATTTGCACCCCTTGCATTGTAACATGGTTTTGTCCAGGAGACTGAAATAAGAAGTTTCTTAAGTTAAGATCCTTAATGAAACAGGCCCTAGGTTTGGAAGACAGTGGGTAGACATTGACGAATAAAAGAGACAACAGGAGAGGCCATAAAAAAAATGTGGAACTGAGAATCTAATATTTCTGGGGCTTCTGTGATCTGGGTGGATGATCTTGGTGGATGATCTTGGTGGATGTGGTAATTGACCACATGATGAACCCATTATTCCATCCTTCCTAATCTCCTTACATTAGCTGTATCTATCCTGTTGTTATATGTCCTCGCAGCATAGATGAGAATATTCTACCTTCACACTACCGCGCCTGTACAGGAAGATGATCTATCCTGCTGTTCTCATGGAAGAAAACTGTGAATAATAACACTCCTGATGACAAAGCTGGGTTATAAGTGACCACAGTGTATGTTACTGAATACTATAGATAGTGCTGTTTTGTTTCATTTATGTGACACTGTGGATGGTACACAAGTCACAAAAATTGCAATTACCAAAAAAGCGAATCATGAGAAGGCAACGAGTTTCATTTCCATTACATTGCATGGTGTCCTCACTGTTACACCAGGTAGAAGAAGCACCTCCATTGCACGCTGTGCAGTTCACTCCATTTGTCTGATTGTTGTTACCAAATACTGCAAAAGATAAAAATAGGAACATGCAATATGTATGTCTCACTGTAATACATCTATATATATTTAATTTCATGTGGTGAACATGTAGTTTACAATAAGTATGTTAGGTAATTCAAGGCAGGATAGAGGTATAAGAGAAGTTCAAACAACTATGAATTTATTTTGAATATGGACAAAACATACCAGAGTAACCAATGATCAGATTCAGAGGAAACACAGCTTGCAACTGATTAATGAGCACAGAAAAACTTTCTAATAATAGTAGTCTCAAAAAGTTGCAGTAGTTAAAGATCTTCAGAGACACTAGTATTCTGTAGTACTTCAAAGTGTATAATAACAGTTGTGATAGTAGACAATAGTACTCACAGATGCAATCTTGGTAATGGAGGATATCCATATATTCCTGATCACATGAAGGCAACAAAAGTCCAAGCACAACTGAGAGGAGCCCATGGCCCCTCATTGCAGCATCAGCAGGCAGCGATGTAGAAAGATATCTTTTCCAGCCAGCAGACAATTGTTTCATATAAGCAGTTCTATGATCAAGCTGCAGTACTCACAGATGAATTCAAAGTAAGCTGAGTTGAAGTACTAGTGCTGTTTGCCAATTTATAGAGTCAGAGTTGAAGCAGAAACTGGTAACTGAAGAATCTCAGAGAGCAAGTTGTTCAGGAATCCAGAGGAACTGACAAAGATTGCATAGCACAGGAGGGGGTTTAAAACGCCAGGGGGTATATTTACTGAGCTGCAGGTTTGAAAAAGTGGAGATGTTGCCTATAGCAATCAATCAGATTCTAGTAATCATTTATTTAGTACATTCTACAAAATAACATCTAGAATCTGATTGGTTACTATAGGCAACATCTCCACTTTTTCAAACCTGCAGCTTAGTAAATATACCCCCAAGGATCCAATCATGTCAGGAGAGAAGCACACCTTAAATTAACGAGACAGGAGTGCAATGACATGCTCACCACAGCTGAAGAGATAATGAGAACATACACAGTCAGTGACACATGCTCACCAGAGTTAAAGAGGCAGTATCAATATCCTAACAAGGTAAACAAGTCATCTCAATGGCTGAAAGCTAGGTGCCTCGAGTTTGCAATCCTTTCATGCCATGTAAATTAAGATCTGCCTCAACAGGTTTGAAAACAGGTGTGACCACACATATCTGCAACCCAGCAGAAAACTCAGAAGGCTCGACTAGGAGCTAAGGAGAACGCTCAGTAAGGAGCTTAGTGATGAGCTGTGGTGTTCTGCAAGAGGCAGGAAAGCTTGAGCAGGACCAGTTAGAGATGGCCAAGAGTTATGAACCAAGAGAAGCGTATTTAAACTGCCAGAGAATAATCTCAGATACCTGAACTTTATATATATGGAGAAATGCAAGCTGTAAGTCCATATAGAGGATCAGTTGGACACAACAACGTGTCTGTTGAGTTGGATTCCACCAGACACCAGATTCTTTTGCTACAAAAAGACAGAGAGAGAAATCGCAAGCCCAGACAAAGGACCACTTGGGGATGGACGAGGGGTCTGTCCCAGTAGAGTCCTATGTTTCTTAAAGAAAGAGAAAAGAGATAGCGACCACAATGATTGACTGAGGAGGGAGCCTCAGCTACTGTTTGATTCTGTTGAGGATAGTTGTGTGTTTAGCTACTGTTTAGAGAGGGGCCAAGAAGTGAGATAGTGCGCTAAATGGGGGTTAGGTGTTTGTGGCTTTCTTTGATTGTTGTTTTCTTTGTACCTACTAAAGTACAGCCATTAAACAAAAGGTTGTTACCTCTAAATCTATTCCTGTCACTATATATATATATTTCCATGTTACCCTCCATGGCAGCGGATACCAAGGGGCTAATCTTCCTTTCAACTTAAGTAAGTACAGGGAAAGAGAACACCTCCAGAAGAAACATAAGGCCACTTCTCCTGCCTTCAGATATTTTATTTCCTATCTTTTTGGACAGTCAGAGTCAAGTAGCAGTTGTTTTTCTTATTGATAGGGGCTGACCTGCAGAAAAGGCACCCACTTGCCAAGTAGAGGAAGGCACCTCAAGCACCAAGTGTTGTATAAGCAGTGCTAGACAGAAGGGTAGATGGCACACAGGTCTCCTGGGCAGATTGGCTTCCCCATGGAGAAGTAATGTTGGAGTGTCCAAATGCTGTAAGTGATAAAAAAATGATTTATGCACCTATCACCAGGGAGATCTCCACTCATGCGGAGGCCAGAAAACTGTCTACCTCTAAGTTGTACTATGCAGCTTGGAACATTTTCAGAATCTGATGTACTTTGGATGAACATAACATCAAGTAGTTCCCCTATCAATTATGTTCTGGGGGAGATGGATTGCATAATGGTTTAGCAGTGAACACACTTAAAGTACAGATCTCTGCCTTAAGGTTTTACTAAATAGGAAATTTGCTGCAGAAAAGTTTGTCAAAAGATTCATACAGGTAGCAAAAAATTAGGACCAGTATTTCACCATCCTCTGCCACCAAGGGATTTGAAGGTGGTCTTTTTAGCAGCAATTCTGTCAGCAAATTCAAAGCTGCAAGCACATTGCGCAGAAGAACCTTTTTTTTTTTGCAAAACGCGTTCTATATATATAGTCCTCCCTTGTTTTGTGTGTAAAGAGGAGGTTAGCTGTGGTGCTCTGCTCATAAAATAGCATCAAGGGTAAACCAGAAACATAGGAAAGCAGTAGAATTATGTCATTATTGTAAAGCGGTCCTGTAGAGAATAGTCAGCTACAACAGTTTGCCGATCAATTGCTTTTAATTTCAATCTTAAATACACTTTACACAGATTAAACCAAAACATTTTGCGTTTGTTCGACAAAAGCTGTAGCAGAGCCGAATTACGAAGTTGGGTTAGAACTGACACCGGTTTCGAAACCGAAACACGAGGGACAGCGCACATCTCTATTCAATATTGTAACCAGGAGGCTTACAAGGTCAAGAAAGAAGACGTTCCAGATTCTTTTAAGGCCCATTCAACTAGAACTGTGACAACATTTTAGTAGTGGTAAAACAATTCGTCACTACTAAAGAATTTTTCAGCAGGATGGTCCTCTGTGCATACATTCTCCAAATTTTAACGTATTGATAGTCAACATCAGCAGATGCAAGCTGAGGTAGAAGAAAGCTTAGTGCTGCAGTGTACAAAATAAATTATTTGGGGGGTTATTTTGTGTAAGGAAACCTCCTGTTAAGTAACCGGTAATCGTCTTAACGGTGATGAGAACCACGACACACTTGACACCTACAAAATTAATTCCGAGTTGACAAAAATTTTTTGGTAGGTGTCAAGCCTGTCGGGGTTCTCGTCACCGTTAAGACGTACCCAACCCGTAGTAACTGCTTGTGTATTACCAATTGGTATCCGATGTCAAGAAAAAGAAAATAAAGTATTGATATTACTTGTGTGTCCTTAATCAGCTTCAAGGCAATCAAGCCCCCCCCCCCACTCCCCACTATATTGTTCTATTATATTTGTTTTGTGATATGTTAATTTTCACACCTTACGGGAAGCCAGAAGACACCTGGGGGAAGAAAGGTTGGCCCTCTGTACTTTCCAGAGGATTGAATCCTTGGTATCTGCTTCCATGGAGAATAACAAGGACACACAATTAATGGTACTAATTGTATATTTTAATTTTCAGCATATAATAATCTCATTGATATAATGTACCCCTGCTGTAGAATAAATGGATATTAGAAGCCACAGAGGAGTTCCGTGACCAGTGGTCACAGTACTTTATTTCCTGTGGAGTGAAATGACTCATCTTGACATTTGGTAAGGGGTATTTCTCTATAGCATTATATCGGTAATTCAACATAATATTAAATTGGCTTATGGTGATGAAAACTTGACCTTTTTTTCCTTGTTTTATTTTAAAGCGTTTGTTTTGCAAATTTAATCCTTTTCCTAGACCATTATATTCACTTTCTTGTAGCCTGTATATTACCTGTGCTAATGCTCCTGCCATCTTTGGTCCCTTCTGCCCCATCACAAACTTGACTATCTAAACCAGACGTTGTCAAGATGGGCCGGCCGTCAATAGAGACAGATGAAGTCTATGTTCTATGTTCACTCTATGTACTAGCCAGTGGATATGGCAAGTGGTTTACCAGAGCTCCGGAGTACAATCAGCATGTATTTTATCCACGGGCATATCTCCTCTCCGCGAGATGAAAATATCGCGTTTCGACCTCACCCGAATGGTCTTTATCAAGAAGCCTTGATAAAGACGGTTCGGGTGAGGTCGAAAGGCGTTGGATACACGGGGACAAGTGCCACCTTTACAGAGCTGATATTTTCATCTCGCGGAGAGGAGATATGCCCGTGGATAAAACACATGCTGATTGTACTCCGGAGCTCTGGGAGGCGGACTTGCATCTATCTATATACGCTGTTTGTGGATTGGACTCTGTCCTTTTTAATTATTTGTACTTTGCATTGCAATATTGGTAGCTGTTTGTATTAAAGGATAAAACACTATATATCCTTTTTATCTTCCCTGTTTTGTTGAAATCTCTCCATCTTGAGAATTATATGAGAGAAAATCCACAGAAGAAGTATCTATGTGATACAAACAGACCAGTTACGATGATATGTGGCGAATTACACCATTAATCGTGTAAATTAAAATTACGGTGTGAATACATGCTTTTAGTCACATTTTCCTGCATGACCCACTATAAAACCACGTGGAGGGGTCTTTCTGACTTCACTAAAAACCTTTTAAGTTAGAATTAAACACATGAGGTGTGCCTGAATAAGGGGAATACCACTTGATTCATTCTGATACATGTTATTTCTTTGTTTTGAGGATAATAATACCAACAGGACTTTATCCCTACAAGTTCTGGTAGTTATTTTCAGTATATGGGAGAAGAACTTGAGAATTCAGTGAACATATATCTAGGTGGATTATTTGATCAATTCCTGGATTAATTTATGGTATGGACTCTGGATAACTCTGGACTCTATTACATTGTATATATTTTTATGAGCAAAAGTTTAGCGCCGTATGTTATACTTTACTTTGCTATATGTTATATTATAGAAATTAGGTGGATTCTATCTTTAGTATAATTAGCGGCAGCTATCCTATTTAGCGCTGATGTTTTTTTTCATCTCTATACATTATCGGTACACACGCGAGTAGTCAGACTTGCCAGGTCGGTACACAAGACGTTAGTCAGACATTTGCCGGGTCGGTACACAAGCAGGTAGTTACAGATGCAAGGTAGAGTAGCAAGTAGCAGGAGCTGAGCAAGCAGAATACTCAAGCACATGTCTGAACCAGGAAGTGCCATTTATAGGCCAAGACAGGAAACAGGATCCAAGATGGTTTCTCTTTGATGCCAAACTGGCCATCTTGGATACGGGCAAATCTAAGGGCAAGTTTACAAATACAGAGACCTCTAGTGGTCGGAGGTGCAAATGTCAAAGTAGTTCCTTACAATCTTCTTCACTAATACAGGAGGATACATAGTATCTCTACTATACACCCAGTATTACAGCCCCCAGTCAGGGACAAGCTGGGCCAGGGACAGAGGGGAATGTGGCCCCAGAGTCATACTCCTATTGACTGCCTTGGGTCCACATCCCGTAGAATCAGTGCTGTAATTGTGGATGATGCCGCTGCGTAGGTCATGATAAATACTACTATAGTACTTGGTTTGCCTGATGCTGGCTCAGGGCATTCAATGGAAGCCTTTGTGATCACTAGCCGATTCTCATTGGTAAGAGGAAGAGAATTAAAAATACCAGGAATTTTAAAATAAAGTTTTGTTTTTCTTTTGACACTTGTTAATTATACGGACTCCACTGTAGCTCATCGCAACTTCCACTTGAACTGTTGTTTGCAAATCTTCCACTGTCTGGCTGATATGATGAGTTACTCATTGAGTTAAGGTCGGGGACTTGAAAACAGTGCTTCAAGGGAAAGAAGCGGAGCAGCAATTCCCATCAGGGGCAAACGCAGGGTTTTTAAGGGGGGTTTCCCCCCCAAAAAAAAAAAATATAGAGAGAGAGCGAGAAAGAGAGCAGCTCCATTTCGGCGATTCTGAATTGGACATCAGCTGCGGTGCTGTCAAAGAAGCGTCCGCCGCAGTGTTCTACAATACAGCACTGCCGCGGACGCTTCTTTGACAGCGCCGCGGCTGCTGTACATGGCCGTTCATTGGCAGAGGGGAGGGGTTTCTGGAGAACCAGAAACCCCCCCTTCGTGCGCCCCTGCTCATATAATTAACAAGTAGCCAATGTCACATGGGTGAAATCGGCAAGATGACACACAAGGATGTGGCTCCAATAGCAACAAGCTCTTGAACATGTTACTATTATTTCTTTTGTTTTGTTTTTTTCTGCCAGATAATCAGTCTCAGACCTGTTGGGTTAGTGCCAGGATTTTGGAAGACATCTGGGGCACTTTGGTGAAATGCAAGACCTATGAGTAAGTGATAGAGGCAAGTCATAGACAGAACGCTACCTACAGAAAATATTTTGCACCTGCCTGCATCCTGCTCTGAATACAACAAATAGGCATTAAGGGCTACGGAATATGTTGGCGCTATATAAATAAATGATGATGAGGAGGATGATAGGCATTAATGTGATATCTGTTCATGACCCTATAAAAGCTCCAGACAACAGGTCACAGAACTCAGTTGGGGGGGGCATTGTTTGAACAGAGCTTGAATGAGGTGACCGGGTGTTTGACCTTCACTTACAGTTATACATTTCATCACTGAACACTTTCATAATGAGACATGTGACACAAATGACCTCACTACTCCGCAAACACAGCTGACCAAATATACGGGTATTATTTATATAGTAGTATTTTGTTAAAAAAAAAAAAATGAAAATCTATAAAAACGTGCATTAAAAAAAATAAATCTATAATTCTAGGTTAGAACAAGGGAGTAAAATTGAAACACTTACTTGTAGGATTAGGTGGATCACAGTTATTCCTATAACAGCAGGAAACGCTCTTCTTCCCCTTTTTATTTATAGTGCTAAGGCTCCCCATCATATTGCAGTGATTTACAGGTACACATGTCGTGAAAAGGGATTGAAAGTCATCACCTGTTTGAAAAGTATATTATTAGTAAAGTTAGGCTATTGTAAATCAATTTGATCGCAGTCAATTAACATATATATATATATATATATATATATATATATATATATATATATATATATATATAATATCTAGTAGGGATTTATTACATATAATGCTAGAAATGTTAAATTTGTTGTTACTTTTATCATTTTTGCTAGTGATAAGAAAGAGATGTAAATATTGGTATATTTAGGGGAACACTGGATTTCTAATGAACCTTTTGATAAAATGCAAGGTTCTTTTTTTTAATCTTTAATTTATTTATAACAGTAGCACATTCAAAAAAACACAGTTAACTAGGAACATCAATGATAAAAGATATAACTTCCGATAGGCCAGCCAAAAGGGACAGTGGTTAATCATAGAAAACTTCATCATCATTATTATTTATTTATATAGCCCCACTGATTCCACAGCGCTGCACAGAGAACTCACTCACATCAGTCCCTGCCCCTTTGGAGCTTACAGTCTAAATTCCCAAACATACACACACACACACGCACACACACACACACACAGACGGACAGACAGAGACTAGGGTCAATATGATAGCAGCCAATTAACCTACTAGTATGTTTTTGGAGTGTGGGAGGAAACCGGAGCAAACCCATGCAAACACGGGGAGAACATACAATCTCCACACAGATAAGGAGAGGGTCGGGAATCAAACTCATGACCCCAGTGCTGTGAGGCAGAAGTGCTAACCACTGAGCTACAATCAAACCTATTACTTCTATTTACCGATTTACCATTTACATGCACTTTTCACATTCCGTTTAGACTTGGCCTGGCCTATTCTATGTGCTCTCCATACTTTCCCTTCACTACGTCCCAGAAATAGGAATCACACAATGTCATTCAGAGGTTTCTTTCTACTGGGTCTTCCTTTTCCTCTCCTGTGTGGCAGAGGATATCTACCCTTACAATACTATCTTTTAAATTTTTAGCCATCATTTCAGGCTGCCTGATTCAATCTGTGTGAATTTAATTTTCAGTGCCCTCTATCTTCTCAACTACTATTATTAAGACTCCCGCCCTCTACAACCACACACACACATACACACACACACACACACACACACACACACACACACACACACACACACACACACACACACAATGTACAATGCTTTAACTTTGGTGAAATGCCAGACCTATGAGTGAGTGACGGGGGGCAAGTCATAGACAGAACGCTATGACTATATGACTATAGATATATTGCACCTCTTTGCATCTTGCACTGAATACAACAAATGAATAAAGCATATAAATCATTGTCTGTAATGTGTACCACAATAAGCCTAGTTCCCAATAACTATTACTAAAAGGTGCTTTATAGTAGTAAGCATTGAATTGAATCTCCTTGTCTTTTATGTAAGACACTGTGGTGCTTTCAAAATGGCAATGCACTGCAGAGGTTTCCCACAGTGTTAAGCCCCAGGTAATTTTTTTTGCATGCAGTACTTACACCCCCCCCCCACCCCCCGCCCCTCCAAAAAAACAGCATTACGTTTTCCTGGTGCTGCTTTGTGCTTTTGTAGGCGTTCACCCATGCTGTTTGTCCCTCTCCGGGGTTATATATGGGCAGCATGGTGTCTTAGTGGATAGCGCTTCTGCTTCACAGCACTGGGGTCATGAGTTTGATTCCCGACCATGGCCTTATCTGTGTGGAGCTTGCATGGGTTTCCTCCCATACTCAGAAAACATACTGGTTGGCTGCTATTAAATTTCCCTTAGTCTCTCTCGGTCTGTGTGTGTGTGTATGTTAGGGGATTTAGATTGTAAGCTCCAATCAGGCAGAGACTGATGTGAATGAGTTCTCTGTACAGCGCTGTGGAATTAGTGACGCTATATAAATAAATTGATGATGATTTATGTAGTGTGGTGGGAGAGATGGACACGCTAGCCATTTTTTTTTAACATTTTTTTGTTAAATGGGATTGGATTTATAAATGAATGACTTTGTGGTAAGAGGAATGACAAGTGGCTACTACAGGTACTAAATGAAATAAAATAGGGTTGACTTAGACAGTTATGTTAATGTATCATAATGTGAACTTGCAATGCATTAACATTGTGATGTACTGACGTCAAGGTACCGCCTTCTTCATCCGTATTTGCACCTTAAATTTCAAATCAGCAGATTCACTTAATTAAATAAAATGATATTTCGCAGTTTCCAGAGAAAATTTAAGTCACAGACTTTGCATTACATACCGTCATCTGTATAGGTCGTACCGCAGGCATGATTTGGGGGGCACTTTACGATTTCTCTGAAAGGTTGGGCATTAATCACTACAAAGTCATCGGTGGTGTGGTGAGTATATCTCTCTCTGCATGTGAGTGAAAAACCTGCAATTGGAAAGTAACACAACATGGAAAAAGAGGGGAATGAGTACACGTGGTATCAAAAATTTACTAATCAGCCATTTTTCTTTGCAGTTGTCAAACTACCACCCTTTGCCACGCACCGTTGTCAGTATTCACCTCCAAACCTGGATAGTAAATCCTACAGTATAGAGGTGAAACCCACTGATGGTGTGTGGTGATTAGCCTCCTCTTATGTTCTGAGAAACTACTTGGGGTCTTATTTCTCTCTGAAGTGAGATCCCGTACAAGAAAAATGCTGTTTAAATTATGTTACGTCTGTGTATAGTTTGCGTCTCCACCCTTTGTTGGTAGATTGAAATCTGCAGGTTTTGCAAATCTTTGAGTAATATGGCGTCACTCCACGATCCCGCAAATTGTAATGTTCGTATTGTCGCTATCGATAATGATTCTCCGATGTGATCGCTGTGGTTCCAAAGCACAAAGATACACAAAGAAAGGTGGAGATTCTGTGCTTCCCAAAAAGAATGTATTTGCAGCCAGGGGGAATAGTGTGTAGGGGAATGGTCCCAAACCCCTTAGAGGTAATAGTAATCGGATTCCCTGGCGCGGGAAGGGAAAAAGGGATTGAAAGGGAAAATAATTTCAAAATGGTGTGCGTAGAGGAACCATATACATAAGTAATGAGATACTAAAAGCAATCAATATATTGTAACAAATAGGCCAGCCGACATATTTGTTTTTATTAAATCTTGAAATAAAAGGTAAACAGGAATTATAAGTTCAATAGGTAAGTGGACAATATATCAGACAGATATACAGATTTATCATGCAGATTCTAATCAATATGATAAAAGTCCATAAGTAAAGTCTTGAAAACTGCTAAATAACGGAATTGTAAATGCCTTATATCAATAGAGCCAGCCGGCTTTCTGTATATGATTAGTTCAATCAGAACATGAAGCATGAATATCAGCAACGATATAATAATCAGACAATAAGCAGACAATTTCTCAAACTGGAATAGAGAGGATTCATAAAAATAATTAGTCAGTGCGATATAGGTCCTTTGAACACGGTATAGTGTATCTGCTATAGTCCAGTAGTTAAAGAGCAGATGGCTTGATAGGTAATACACCGGCAGACGGTATAGGCTAGTTGGATATAAATCCTATAAACCCAGTGTAATGTATCCGCTATAGTTCAGTAGATGTAGAGCAGATGACTTGATAAGTAATACACGGGTGAGTAGTAGAGGCTGGTTGGCGGGCGGTCCTTAAAAAGTTTGCCATGTAGTGGAGATGCGTATAAATGGACTAAAGTCCCATGTATCAAAAACTGATAGCAAAATTCCAAAGAATGTAAACCGTGTTGTGGCAATAGGAGGATAGAGAAGTGCACTTACCCTTCTCTCAGGTATATTCTCCGGGTGTTCCGGTCCTTTGATATTCCTCCTGGTCTTTGCTGCACGTTGTTTGAGTTCTCCAGATGTGGTATGGATAATCCGGCAAGTATTGAAAGTCCTAGAGCGCATGCAGGGCCATCTTAACAACATTATGGACCCCCGGGCAAAGCAGTGCACCGGGGCCCCTAGATATAGATATAGATATAGATATAGACATATAGAGATAGAGATAGATAGATGTACTTGCTCAGTGACCCTTGAATGGTTTTTTTGCAGGTTTTTTGCAGTTGTACTGACACTAGGGGGAAATAGGTTCAGAGACAGAGAGGGTAGTGGATAAGTGGAATAGCCTCCCATGAGAGGTGGTAGGGGCTAATACAGTACAGCAATTTAAACATGCTTGTGATAGACATAAGGATATCCTTACAAAGAAATGATGATCAAACAGGGTTTGCGGTTGCCATAGGTCAAGAAATGGGCGTCTAGACTAGACGGGCCAAGTAGTTCTTATCTGTCATCAAATTCTATGTTTCTATGGAGAGATGCTAGCAAGGTATAGAATATTAAATGGTTTGGTTTGCCAGTAATATTTAAGAGTCATGTGGGGAAAAAGCACATACTGTATTATTAAAGTGACTTTTATTTGTCTTCAACATTTTGCATATGTGACTGTGGACAATTTAGGTAGATTTGCACAAGATATACAAACTTAGTCTCTGGCGCTAAATGTAGATACTACATATAGAAATACAGATATCATAGAAGGTACCAAATGCAGCTTGTTCGTAGGAGAAGTGTCAATCCTCCATTAATACCATATCGGAGAAACAGAAAAAAGAGGAACTGCGCAGAAGGTACCTAAATACGGGCATGTAACTTAGAAAATGCAAACCACCTCTAATAAATAATTAATATTAGCACGTAACTTAGAAAATGCAAAACACCACTAATAAATAGTATGCTATAGCATACAGAAGCAGATGATTCAATAAAATATATATCATTTAATCTAAATATACTTATACAAAAACACACACATATAGATGTATAGATTAAATTTTGAGACCTTGAAGTATGATTATAATAGTGGTTTAATCGCTATCATTGTTTTATATTATTTTTTATTCATATTTTTCTATATTTATTTTTTAAATTTATGTTTTCATTTAGATGTATGTTTTGATCATTGAATAAACTTCTTTTTTAGATTTATAATTGTGACCAGTTTACTTTAACAGTGAAACTCAGTCTAGATGGTGTTTGATATTTATTTTTTTTGTATTTGATTTAAAATTTGTATTATTTTTTCCTATAAGTGCTCCACAGCGCTGTTTTCTATGTATGACTATACTAAGTTAAATAGTTAAATAGTATTTTTTTTTGCACGGGACTCTCACTTCATGCATTACTGCTAGGTCTCAATTTTCTATTCACGATATATCTTTAACACTTCTTCTTTGTGTATTATTGAACGGCTCCAGGGGCAGGCTGGGCTGGGGGGCAAGGGGGCAACTGCCCCCTGGGCCAGTCCCATAGTGGGCTAACTTGGGCTGGGTCACTGGGCCACCTGATTTTTTTTTCATTGAAAATAGGCTGCTGAGTCCAGACTTGCCCCACGGGCTAAAATTTGCCAGCCCTCCCCTGAACGGCCCACACATAACTCTGGGGCGGATCTCTCACAGCTAATTAAGTCACCTGGGTGAACGAGCAATAGGTCTTTATATAGCGCTCACTTCAGTTCTTTTGTTATGCTGTTCCTGAAGAAAGTTAACCCTTAACTGAAACCAAAAATCTCATAACACCAAACTCAAAGCTGATATCAGCGGGCACTGACCTCTAATATATTAGGGGGTATATTTACTAAACTGCGGGTTTGAAAAAGTGGAGATGTTGCCTATAGCAACCAATCAGATTCTAGTTGTCATTTTGTAGAATGTACTAAATAAATGATAACTGGAATCTGATTGGTTACTATAGGCAACATCTCCACTTTTTCAAACCCGCAGTTTAGTAAATCTAGCCCCATTTCTCAAACTCAAAATAGAGAAAGGTGTATATCTATATATAAACTAAAATCTTCACAAATACATATAAATATATTATAGCCACCACTTATGGACTTGGGAGAGGGTCAACGCTGCTCATTATGAGAAGTTGCTATGTGTCAACTTTTAAAAGATTACGTTAAACAAGTAAATAAAAGAGAAAAAAAGACCTTCACTAAAGTAAATATACCACCATAAAAATCTATATAACACAGTTTATTTAAAACACAGTTTCAGAGGAAATATATAAAAAAAAACACAGTACACCAAAGTCATACAATATAAAAATAAAAAATTGTTTTCTGACTTCTTAAATTAGTAATCAGACCCAATTCCATTTAGTTGTTATAATCTCAGTTCACCTACAGAGCACATATAGGGAAAGTCTTCCAATAATTAATGTCTCGTATGTTTATTGTGGATTTTTAAGATGGTAACATATATAATATAGTCCAAAGACCTTTCAAAGCACCTTTTTAAGGATCATCACAATTTGAACAGCATTTAGATATATAGATCGTTTGAGAGATATACAATCAAAATCAGAAGCCTGACTCTTGAAGTCCGTGCCGGAGACTTCTGACATCTGCTTGGGTCTTATATAAGATCAAAAACTCTTGTTAAGTCAATCCGGTGAGACAGAACACTCATGGGTTTTTATTAGTAATTTGTAGGAGCCAGACTGACCGTTTCTCCAAAGCCGTTTTGTGGTTTCCTGAGAGATTGAAACTGAAACGGTGGAAGAATTTGTGGGAATGAAATAGACTTTTGCAACTACAATCGTGTACCAAATCCTTGAGTACCACCTGCCTTGGATATATAATGTGTTTTTCACCACGACAAATGTCCCCTAGCTGACGGGGTTTGTTTGACTACATTAAATTGAGTGACAAGCATTTCAGCATGGAATATATATATATATATATATATATATATATATATATATATATATATATATATATATATATATATATAAATAGAGGGGGCACTCACCATTTAAAACAGATAGATTATCCTTTATTTTCAATCCAGTTCCTTTATATTATAGTCAACGTTTCGGTCTTACATCCAGACCTTTTGCAAGATAGATTTTGATTGAACAGCAGACAAAGCCAGCATGGACAAGGATTTACTTGAAGATGTCAGTGTAGTCTTTTCCAATAATGATATATATATATATATATATATATATATATATATATATATATATATATATATATAATTTATATATCATTTAGTTCTGCAGATGGAGCACTGTATATATATATAAAAGGCTTTCCAGCGATTTGTCAAACCGCACGTTAATGAGTCTGCCGCAATTTCATTTTTTATCATGCTAACAATTGCAGTGTCTAATAAGCTAGTTTTAGGTTGGTTTCGAATAAGTGTGGGAGAACACATCATGAAGAGGGTTTATCACACTCCCCAGAACAGCACTAACAATCTCTCACTTCGAAACAATTTCAGAACATTTGCTAACTACAAACCCAACAGCTACATGAATTCAGCTTATAAAACAAATAATTGCAACACAGACTTACCAGTCGCTGTGAGAGCAGAGAGGACGCACAGAAATACGATGAGTGATTCCATGATTATTTGAAAGTCAGGCACTCTAGAAATGTTACAGTCTACTGCGGTGTAATCAGGGATACCTTTAAATAAATAGACCTGAGGGAAGGTGGGACCGTAGTAAGTGCCAAGTTCTGGGCACTAGATGCAGTTGTTGTTGTTGTTGTGAACTAAAGAATCTATTCCTGGAATCCCTTAGCAGGTCTGCACACCCGTCATTTGCAAGTTTAAAATGCAGCATCGGTCCAAGGTAGAAATAAACTCTATAATGTTACATACAACCACAAAGTGTCTGCATAATCAGTTTTATACACTATGCTATATAAAATGACTGAACATACATTCAATGGAAGAGGAGCATCCCTGAAATAATCAATATACACATATAAGCGAAATCAAACAAATACTACTACATTGCTAAAGGATCTAGTTGTAAGCAGGGCCGGATTAAGGGAATGGAGGCCCCTGGGCTAAGGGGGCCTCCATTCCCCCGTGAGGCCCCCCCCGGCACTTACCTCCTTCTCCAGTGAGTTGTACACTCTTTACTGAGGAGATCTCATGAGAGCGAGACTCACGAGATCTCCTCAGTAAGGAGACTACAGCGCACCGGAGAAGGACCGCAGTGAACACTTTCAAGGGCCCTCTGGATGCCATAGGCCCCTGGGCTGTAGCCTCGTTAGCCCTATGGTTAATCCGGCCCTGGTTGTAAGCGTTATAATTTTGAGGTTTTTTACTGACTCACTGTGATCCAGCATCTACCCCATTTATTTCTCCCCTTGTAATCATACAAACATAACTAGGGGTGTGCACCGGCCACTTTTAGGGTTTTGGGTTTTGGGTTCTGATTAGCTTGAGGTTTTGGGTTCTGATTTGTTTTGCCAAAACACCCCACTCAAGGTTTTGGTTCTGATTTAGGGTTTTTGGTTCTGATTTTTTTTTTTTTAAAAAAGCATAAAAAGTGCTAAAATCCAGATTTTTTTTTTTTTTCACTCCTACGCTATTATTAACCTCAATAACATTCATTTCCACTAATTTCCAGTCTATTCTGAACACCTCACACCTCACAATATTGTTTTTAGGCCAAAAGGTTGCACCGAGGTAGCTGGATGACTAAGCTAAGCGACACAAGTGGGCGGCACAAACACGTGGCCCATCTACTTATACTGCAGGATCAGTGAACTTTGTTATATAGCAGTACCAATGGACTTATTTTCTTTTTGGTTAAATGGATGGAGGGCAGGGCATTGAGAAGAGGAGTGTGAGCATATCAAAGTGTAATCACTTAGTTTAAGCATTTACCCCTTCCAGTCTAACTCAACTTTACGTCACAGCGGCAGCAGCAAACATAAGAATTAGTTTTCTGAGGTTAGGTTAAATTGTTATGTGGTTTTAACTCTACTGTTTAATGCAAATACATACTCTTAAATGATATACAATACATACATATTTCTAGACTCACCTGCACAATCCCACTTGTGAATGACAGTACACCATTACCCATCCACACCTCTAAACATTCCTGATTGAAAAGTCAGGACTAAGCACACCCAGGGGTAAATGTATCAAGCTGAGAGTTTTCCGGCGGGTTTGAAAAGTGGAGATGTTGCCTATAGCAACCAATCAGATTCTAGCTATCATTTTGTAGAATGTGCTGAATAAATGATAGCTATAATCTGATTGGTCTTTCAAACCCGCCGGAAAACTCTCAGCTTGATACATTTACCCCCCAGTCTTCTCACATCACCCACATTCCCTGTGCCAACATGCCCCTTTTCTAGCAGGTTATTACCCTTTTTACTTCCACAAACTGGGACTGCCTCATGAAAATTGGGACTGTTGGCAGATATGCCCATTAGCTGGAACTTATATAGTTCTGCCCTTAATTCTATGTCTTCCTAAAGGGTAAAATTGTAGTTGTCAAGGATTTAGGAGACCCTCATGCTAACAAACTGACTACTTCCAAATAATCCAAAACAAGTACTTCTCTCTTATAATTTTTACCTTTATATATTTGATATCTTAAATTATGTAACTGTGTGATATCCAGCAAAATTGCACAATGTATATTGTAGGTTTTACTTGGCCTGTATCCCTTTATATTACTACATGATGCTATATATAAATCTTTAGGTGGGACCCAAAAGCAAATTTGCTAATTGGCTCTTAAAAACTGTATATATACTAGAGATGGGCGGGTCCGGTTCTCCGAGAACCGAACCCACCCGAACTTTGGGTATCCGAGTACCGAGCTGAGCAGCTCGGTACTCTCCCGCCCGTTCCGAATCCAAATCGAGGCCGAACGTCATTGTGACGTCGTCGGATCTCGGGGCTCGGTTCTCGCGATACTTCAACTTTATAAATACACGCCTCCACAGCAATCCATCGCCATTTGACAGAGGGAGAGAGCAGGGTGTAGTCATAGGCTAATTAGAGCAGGGACAGAGAATACAATATTGTTCTTGCAATTGCTCTAACCAAAATCGCTAGTGCAGAGAGGAGGATAGAGGTTTATTATTTTTTCTTCATATTTGGCACTCCCCAGCGCTTTTGGGGTGTCCCCCATAATTGTGCATAAATATTTCTGGCTGTCAAAAGTCATAACTGTCAGCAGTATCTACTAAATAATTTTTAGCACTCCTCAGTGCTTTTGGGGTGTCCTCCCTAATTGTGCATTAATATTTCTGGCTGTCAAAACTAAAAGTCATATCTGTCAGCAGTATCTACTAAATAATTTTTAGCACTCCTCAGTGCTTTTGGGGTGTCCTCCCTAATTGTGCATTAATATTTCTGGCTGTCAAAAGTCATATCTGTCAGCAGTATCTACTAAATAATTTTTAGCACTCCTCAGTGGTTTGCGCTCAGAATGGATTCAAAGCAGTCCACATATGATCTGAATGAGCAACCAGGTTCTGTCACCAGTCCTGATGTTAGTGTTCCCAGTACGTCATCTGGCCAAGGCGATGTCAAACAACAGAGTGTTTCCAAATTAGTACAAAAAACAAAAACCAAAAAAAAATTTACTATATTGAAGCGAAAAAGAAGTGTAACTGAGCAAAAGTTAAGTGACGATAGAAAAAAAATTGCAAGCATGCCATTCTACACACGCAGTGGCAAAGAGAGAATGAGGCCTTCACCTTTGGCTATTAGTGGCAGATCCCAAAAAGTTACCCAGCCTACAATTGGTGCACAACTACTGTTACGCGTCAAAGCCGAGCTGCAAGATAACAGTGAGGCATTACAGGAGAATATTTGCTCTGATTCACAAATGACAACAATCCCTGTGGAGAGTCCATCCAACAGTGGGATGTCTAATCGTGAGCATTCTGCTGATGTGTGCCTTAATAGCCCGAGTGTAGCCGGTGATACCCAAATTGAGGATGCCACTTTGGAATTAGAAGAGGATGAGGGGGAGATTTGTGTAGGCGACGAGGGCGCTAATGATGATGTTGATGATTATGATGCAGACAGATACCAAATTGCCTTTCTCAATTTCTATTTATATTCTAGATTATATAACGGCTGAATAGTTTTCTATTTTACTCCTAGTGGAGAGAGGATCTGATGCAGACAGATACCAAACTGCCTTTGTCCATTTCAATTTATATTGTACAGTATAAAACGGCTGAATTTATTAGTATTTTATACAAGTGGAGGGGGGCCTAGAGAGACAGAAACCAAACTGGCTTTTTCCATGTCAATTAATATTGTACAGTCTATAATGGCTGAATTTTTAGTTTTTTTAAAAAAGTGGAGGGGGGCCTATAGAGACAGAAAGCAAACTGTCTTTTTCCATTTCTTTACATATTTAACTATAAGTGTAGGGTGTAATATACATCCAAAGACGATGGCTGCATTGCCAATATGCATAGATGGAGAGGAAGGCAATCTGTTTTGTGTGTAGAATAAATGAAGGCCTACCAACGAAGAATTAAACTGTTTTTTTGGATGATTTATTACCTCAACAATTAGATTACTTGTCTCTAAAACAGTTGGAGCACTAAATTGGGTTAATTTAGGCCCAAAAACATGGATTTTCCAAAAAAATAGCAAAACAAAACCAAACAAAACCAAAACCAAAACCAAAACACGCAATGGCGGTTTTGCAAAACCAAAACCAAAACCAAAACACGACGGTAATCCAGATCCAAAACCGAATCCAAAACCAAATCACGGGGGTCAGTGACCATCTCTAATATATACAGATATAAACCAATACCCTTACAAGGACCACTATAATTTTATATGCTCTTTATATGTAAAAAAGTGTATGTGGCGTGTGTACCTATGATATCCTTTATTCTGTATTTATTTCGATCCTTGATTCTCTGGATAAATGCAACTGTTTATAAAAATTGTAATATATTTCATATAAAAAAAAGTATCAAAAATACTGTTCTTACTTTCTGAATCCTTCTGTTGCTATGAAACTGATACACTACTTCTTTCTTCTTTCTTATGTCGTTTAATGCAAACTTCATGTGTCTCACATTTCTCCATTACAGTCTATCCCAAACAAAAGGTAAGTCACTTAGCTTTGTTCTGTACACCTGCTCCGTGAAATGATTGTATGAATTTTGAAAGTCTTCACCTTCTTGGAAAGAATAAAATTATAGTTAAGCTACAGTAGTGGTTCACAGGGAATGTTTTCCTATGGTCACTAATCCCATGGCCGCACTGAAAGTTTAAAGGCACAGTGCATAATCGAAAAATAACGTAATGATTTCGGTCATAGTGTAGTATACAGCCTCAGGCCTCTCTGTTACACTGGACACAGTGACCACACATATAGACCCATATGAGCCAGTGGCGCACACAGGGGGGGTTTCTGAGTCTCTAGAAACCCCCCTGCACTAACTAAGTGGCCACTATCCTATACAGCAGCCGCGGCGCTGTCAAAGAAGCGGCAGTGCTGTATTGTATACAGCACCACCGCAGACGCTTCTTAGACAGCGCCGCGGCTGCTGTATAGGACAGCGCTTTCGGTCGGCGGGGAGAACCCCCCCCCCCGACAATCCTCCGTGTGCCCCTGTGAGCAGTGTACAATGCAGCACACACTGACCGATAAATATACCCAATGCAGCACCCAAGTGATGGGGTCTCCAGCTTATGTTCCTACTGCCGCAACCATGAATAGGAACTTGCATAAGTCTAGTCCTTGTAAACAACCACTGATGTCATTGCTGGTGAGGCTGGCAGTATCCTCCAACAAGCAATCAGGACAGTGGCTGTTGAGGCTCCGTAGAGGAAATACAGATAGCGTTGCTATAAATTACAGCATTGGTCCCTGCAACAGTTCCCAAATGCAGCCACAAGGTTTGTCTCTGGCTGCAAGTAAAACGTTAAATGATGGCGGCGGCAAGCGGGGACTAATATGAATGAATCCGGATCTCGCGAGATCCGACGGCGGGATAATGACGCTTTGCCTCGTTTTGAAGTTTTGCGATCGGCGGGAATACCCGAACAGTGCTCGGATTAGGCTCGGATCGGCACTGTTCGGGGGTGTTCTGATTACTGAAAACCGAGCCCGCTCATCCCTAAACATAACGCTACCCAGTGGCAGAACTACCATTGGTGCAGCAGGGGCCCATGGAGCTAATGGGGCCCGCTACACTGAGAACTGCACTTCCCTGCACCGGGGCCCACAGCTCGCTAGTACCGCCTCTGCCGTTGCCCATTTGCCCCTCCCCATTTATCCACCACCCATTTATCCCATCACATTTTAATAGCATAGCATTTAGTCAGGTGTCGAGCTGCTTGGTTCTCAGTCAGAGAGAGTATGGTAAAGCTATGAGCCATTGTTTAGAATGTTAATGGTAGTTTACGAAGCCATATGAAGAGGTCACACTGAAGTGGTATCTGGCTTCTACACTTCGAGTCTGAGTCATCAAGAAATGCATTCTGAGCGCAACATGCGTTTGTTTAAAGACGCACGTAAATCGGCTCTGCCTACTCCCGAATTCAACATGGAGCGGATCTGAAGATGGCTGCTTAGCAACAGCCGGGACAAAGAATCGGTTTGAGCCAGCAGCGTACAACATTAACAACTTAAACTGCACCGTACCAACTCAATTTGACACATGTCACTGCTGATTACAGATGCTCACTGACCCCCGTGAAGTGGTTTTGGTTTTGGATCTGGATTAGCTTTGTATTTTGGTTTTGGTTTTGGCAAAACAACCCTCGTGTGTTTTGGTTTTGGTTTTGTATTTTTTAAAGAAAAATTGCTAAAATATGCTAAAATCACATGATTTTGCTCTTTTTTTGATCCTACATTATTATTAACCTCATTAACACTAATTTCAAGCCATCTGCAGTCAATTTTGACCACCTCACAGGTCACAATATTATTTTCATACACTTTGGGACAAATACTGCAGCGACCTGGCTGGATGGTAAGCGACAGAGCAATGACTCGAACACACGGCAGTTCCTAGCACATCTAGGAAACAGTGGCACACAGCAGTGGCAGAAAAGAAAAGTCAGAAGAAAAGCCTGCAAGGCCTAGTATTTGTATTTCAGCAATGACAATTACCTATGGAGCTCTCCTTTCTGTGTGTTACCTATATAAAACTGTAGAATTGGACAGCAGAATTACATCAACCGTGTAAGCACTATTTCTTGTATTTTTCTGCAATGAGATTTAACACTATGAAGCTCTCCTGAATGTCACTGTTTACTTTCTTTAACACTGCTACCCCCTCCTCTTTCAATTCTATTTGCCTGCCCAACTGTTCTACACTCTGTGCTACCCCTTCTGTGTCCCTCTCTCAAATGTCACTAGATCGCCATGGAGGGCAGTATTTATAGACTCCAAAACTCACGAGATCCAAGATCCGACGACGTCACAATGACGTTTTGCCTCGTTTTTCAATTCCAAAAAAGCGGGATCGCCTAAGTTCAGGAGTGTTTGGTTTTCAAGAAACGGAGCCCGCCCATCTCTACTACTGATCTTCACTTCACATACAAACCAAACAGAGCATATAATACATATATAATAAATTAAAATTCCATATGGATCTATAGTTTAATCCAGACCATCTGTGTACAGACATCCAATAGGCCTCTTGTTCACATAATCGCCTGTAGCGATACCCTCCTCTCACCATAGCTTGTATATGTTCAGTTCTGTATATATTTTTCAATTATGGAATAGTTCAAACACCAGTGAACACAATTGCATCCAATTCATGTCCAAACGCAAGTGATACCTCCGAATGCCTACGACTTAAATGGCGGAACTAAACATGTTATTGTTAATTTTAATGGACAAATTATTTTGATGAAATTTTTATGATTTATTAGATACCAATACTGTATCTGCCACACTGAGCATTTTATAAGATTATTTTATCAAGTATATATATTATTAGTTTTAATAAATAATTTTTTACTATATCAGCGCTCTCTATTTATGCATTTTCTTTTCTGTTTAAGTCAATAACACCTGTTAATTGTAGAGATGCAGATTTTAGAAGCACTAACTAATGGTGCACTAGCGCCTGATTATTGCTGTTGTTGTTTCTGTATTATAATACTACCTTGTATGTCCCTGTTTTATGTATGTCGTCTTTTCCCTACTGTATGGTGCTGCAGAGCTCTGTGGCGCCTTACAAATCTAGGCTAATAATAATAACTAATAATTGAGGTCTAATAGCGACTGTGTATTGCAAAAGCAAAAAAAAGGTTAAAAACATAAGCGAACGTGTATATGACGTATTCCCCGGTTTAGACCTTATGCATATACTGCTGGTGCGGACCTTGCCATAGCTGTAACTTTGCATACATACGCCATTGCAGATTTTTTTACTGAACGCATTTTGCGACTGCAATTTGAGGCGCAATCGCAGCCCACTCTGCATCATCCCCTAAATGTATACGTGCTCCAACTGTGTGGTCATAATGTGTCTTTTAATGAGCGCATTTCAAACACAAACGAAAACATGAAATTGTTAGAAATTAAGGTAAAAACAAAGTATTATTTTTGACTATTTAGCTTTTTATGTGATTACTCTTTCCATCCTCATTCATATAAGCCAACATGAGCGAAACTCATGTGATTTAGTTCTCCTAGAGGTTATTCGTCAATTAAAACTTGTGGCCGAAATTCCTATTGAACCACTAGATACATATTTTTGCAAAAGCGAGTATTAAGGGATCATGTGATACATGTTGTTGTACGTTGAACTGCACCAGGTCATTTTGTGAATGGTTCTGAACTGCCCAGGAGAAAATACTTTCTACTTTTACAGTTTTAGCAATTTCTGCAGTTTGAATTTCAGTCTGTGTTAAACATTGACAGAAGCCACCGAGCATTTTCTTTCCCTCTGCGCTAGTTTCATGTCTGAGGAAGGAAACAGTGACTCCTGCTGGCCAGGGACCCATTGTTTCTGAATTGTTAAATTCTTTTACCTTCACTTTCGATTCTCAGTTAGGATAGAAGCGTGGGAGTAAATGACTATTGTGTTCAATCGCTGGATGATATTTATCCTTTTCTGAGAACTGCTTTAAAGATTGAAGCTCGGGTTTCCTCTCACAATCCAAGAAAAATATATTAATCGGTTAATTGGCTGCTCTCAAATTCACCCTATTGTGTGTGTGTGTGTGTGTGTTAGAGAATTTAGACTGGAAGCTCCAACGGGGTGGGGACTGATGTGAGTGCGTTCTCTGTAAAGAAAATTAGTGGTGCTATGCAGTAGAGGATAATATATATATATTTATATATATATAGTGGCAATGGGAGTGGTTTGCCACAGGCCTCTAATAGTGGAATTAGCTATGGTGCTAACTGTCTGCAGGTAAAAGGCTGCAGACCAAGTTATATACAGGTGTAGCACTGTGCTTAGGATCCGTAATGTACAGGTCAGAGACATGTGGTAAAGTAAATGTAAAAAGTAATTTACTTGCATGCTTTAACGTGTTTGTATCCACAGAGCTGATAGGGGTGGCTGTGCTGATTAGGCGTCACAGAACACCTGAGGAGCCATCCTTTAAAGACAAGGTGGGAGTGTCACCTGTCAGTCATCCAAGCCTGTGGGAGGAGACATGTGTATTTAAACCTGGAGTTGTGCTCTTGTCAGGGGTGACTGACGCTGAACCAGTTGGCCAGTCAGTAGGGAGCTGTACTGTGTCTAGTTAGCTGTAGGGTCACCAGGAGGTGCAAGTAAAAGGTAGTTGCTTGCTGGTGTCATCCTGACGGAAGTTGTGCAATTTATTGTGATGAAAACAATAAATATATTTGATTTATAAAAGAAGTTTTGTTTTGCTGATGTCTACTGGGTATTCTTGCAACAGAAGGGGACAAAAGTGCCAAGAGAAGGGTGCGGTTTTGTTACAATATATATATATATATATATGTTATTCTAGAATTATGTTTTTCTTTCGTATTAGTAATTTAATTCCTAATAATCAATCTCATCAACATTAAGAATTTAAGAAAGACAAAATATTTTAAAACAAAATTGGATACACCTTTTATTATGAAATGTGTAATGGTTTTAAAAAATGTTTGAGACAACTTGAAGATGGATGTGCTAGAATTGCACTTTTTTCAGAAATACACAATTTTAGCTACTGCAATAGCACTGATAAAAGGCAAAAAGTGACTACTGCGCAGACCAAAACTCCCGCTGGTACAGGAAACTGAGGCTTTTATATTCATGCCACCATGCGTTGTGGTCTTAGAACCGAGGGAACAGATACTTTTAGTGCTACAACCCCGCGTAGCCGTAGATATCTTTGTGGACCCTGTGAAGAACAAGCATCAGAAATATCAGTGAAGAACGTGTGTGACGTGTTTAAAATAGTTTAAAAAATAATGCAGAGCAACAACTCAAAGTGTAATGTTCTATTAGATAACTTTTTCAAGTCCAAGATACAACATTATATGTGACCAACTTAAGGGTTCCAACCTTGGACTTATAGAAGAGACCACAGAAGTGGCCATACAAAGGTATGTCTGAGCAACAGAGAAGCAGCTTTTTGGATTTTATGAAGGTAAAGAGACTAAGGGGTATGTTTACTAATCTGTGGGTTTGAAAAGTGGAGACGTTGCCTATAGCAACCAATCAGATTCTAGCTATCATTTATTTAGCACATCGTATAAAATTACAGCTAGAATCTGATTGGTTGCTATAGGCAACATCTCCACTTTTTCAAACCCGCAGTTTAGTAAATCTAGCCCTAAGGGGTATATTTACTAATCTGTGGGTTTGAAAAGTGGAGACGTTGTCTATAGCAACCAATCAGATTCTAGCTGTCATTTATTTAGTACATTCTACAAAATGACAGCTAGAATCTGATTGGTTGCTAAAGGCAACATCTCCACTTTTTCAAACCTGCCGTTTGTTAAATATACCCCTAAGATTTGTTTGGGCTATCCAAAGATCTACTTCTGTAATCTTTATAACTGACCACATATTGACAATTCTCTCCCATCCTTCCTAATCTCCTTAGAGACTGTGTCCTGTATGTGGAACTCTATGGGGTATGTTTGCTAAACTGCGGTTTTGAAAAGTGGAGATGTTGCCTATAGCAACCAATCCGATTTTAGCTGTCATTTTGTAAAATGTGCTAAATAAATGACAGCTAGAATCTGATTGGTTGCTATAGACAACGTCTCCACTTTTTCAAACCCGCAGTGTAGTAAATATACCTCTATGTGTCCTGTTGTTGCATGTCCTCACAGTATACAGTAGAATATATGATATTTCACTTTTCATATTGATGCCTAAACAGCAAAATGTCCTATCCTGCTAAGATTATACTGATCTGATGGATCTTAGTTGTGTGCCTTCAATTATGTGATGTGGTGGTTGATACAGAACATAAATAAATATATTATTAAAATTACCGTATATATTGGCACGCATGAGAATACACATATTTTCTTCTCCAGTACATTGCATGGTGTCCTCCGTGTAACACCAGTCAGATTCACCAGTCATGCATGTTCTGCACGTCAGTCCGTTTGGCCGATCGTTATCTTGAGGTACTGTAAAATTGGAAGATAAAAACATGTAACATGTCTGTCTTACACCTAAATGTATTTCATTTAGCATGGTAAATATGTAAGTTGATCTAATTGTTGGTACCTACATTGATAATTTAGTCCACAACCCATATATATGTCATATATATATTATATATTTATAGAAGAAGCCACAGAAGACTTTAATGGCCATATAAAAGTACAGGACAACAGGTGACGGAACTTAGATGACTTCTAATATCATCTTTATTTTACAGTAGGGAGCACATTATTCCTTATAACAGAGATTGTTTGAGGTGACTTCATATCCAGTTGTTGTGTCTTCACTAACTGTTACACATTCCATCAGTGAACACTTTAACAATGAGTCATGTGACACAAATGACCTCACTACTCTCCAAACATAAGGATATGATTTACATAGTAGTATACTGTTGATTTACACAATGCATTAAACAAAAATCCTAATTCTGGGATAGAATTAATTAACTAAATTGAAACACTTACATGAAGGTAATGGCGGAGTACAGTTATCAGTAAAACAGCAAGAAGTACCCTGCTTGATCCTGGAAATGGGAGTACTGATAATCCCCTCTGTATTACATTCATCCTTACGTACGCAAGTTATCTCATATGACTCACTGATTGTTATCCCACCTGTACAAAAAGAATGATGAATAAACAAAATAAAATACGTTATAACAGTACTAAACAGACAAACTCTGTGTTCAGTAAAAAGTTCCCAAATGGGCTTCCCATCTTCAGCCTTAAATTTACCAGCCCTCTCCCTTCCCAATAATAGTATAATAATTATAATATTTAGCAGGGTAACTGCACTTACATAATCTGGGACATCGTAGGCTGGGTACACCCTACAGGTTTTTCACCCGAATATCGCGGCAATAAACGACCGTTAGCTTCGATGTAACATTAGTGTGTACGCTCCAATGATAATGTTTGATCATGTTTTATCGTTCCAAAGCACATTGTATTGTTTGATTTGATTTTATAAAACGACTAAAAATCTCTATAAACGATGGAACGATGTCTGGTAAATTCTGCGGTGTGTACGCACTCACGATCAGCGGTGTAGGCAAATCTCCATTGGGTTTACAAGTCACGACCTTTTCAGCCGATGGTGATGACAGATGAAGAGCACAGATCTGAAGGTAAATTGGTGAAACGTGTATAGTGAGTACACAGGAATCGGCTGCTGATCGGGACTTTCAGTCGTTGGTAAAATCGTTAACGATATAGAATGGGGATAAATTTTCTGGAGTGTGTACCCAGCCTGACAATCACATTAGATGCCACCCAGATTTCACTGTAGCAGTCAAATTAAACCTACAATAAAATGATCTACTTTTTCTACCTCTTTACCATTATCTATTAATAGTTCTTCTACAAATTATCAATATAACTGTGCATTACCATAATAAACAATATTTGGGCAGCACGGTGGCTTAGTGGTTAGCACTTCTGCCTCACAGCACTGGGGTCATGAGTTCAATTCCCGACCATGGCCCTATCTGTGTGGAGTTTGTATGTTCTCCCCGTGTTTGCGTGAGTTTCCTCTGGGTGCTCCGGTTTTCTTCCCTCAGTCCAAAAACATACTGGTAGGTTAATTGACTGCTATCAAATTGACCCTAGTGTGTGTGTGTGTGTGTGTGTGTGTGTGTGTTAGGGAATTTAGACTGTAAGCTCCAATGCGGCAGGGACTGATGTGAATGAGTTCTCCACAACGCTGCAGAATTAGTAGCACTATATGAATACATGATGAAATCCCATAATTAAGATTAACATACATTCACTTTCCATGTTCTGGCAATCCTTTAGCTTGCTCATTCTGTTATTATTTTGAATATTCTGTTGTTATGACAATTTATCAAGAAACTCCCAAACTATAAAGTCAGGTTAGATAAAAAGCAGATTTCTTTGTTCATTTCATTGATGACATATATACATGGATGTCTTGCTCAGTGAGGAGTAGACACAATGATCACAACTGGTTTTAGACATATCCATTACAATTAGAAACAGTTACATTACACACCCCTTAGAAGCAAAGAGAAAAACAAGACGGAATGTCTTTGTTTAAAGTATTTTCAGCAGAATCAGCATCTAATCATTAGCAGATAGTTTCACATTGCCTGAAAAGGAATGCACCCTGCACAGTAATACATAGACAAGGAGGTTTTACAAAGGAAACAGTTTAACTAAACATCTTCAGCCGTCTTTATCCAGCAAATCATCATATTCACCATTTATTTACATAGCGCCACCAATTCTGCAGCGCTGTACAGAGAATATTTGGAGAATATGGAAACATTGGAGCTCAGAGTCTGAATTCCCTAACACACAGGACTAGTGTTAATTTTGTCAGCGAACCTACTAATATGTTGTTGTTGTGTGGGAGGAAATCAGAGCACCTTGGAAAACCCACGGGAAACAAACTCATGACCACAGTGCTGTGAGGCGAAAGTGCTAACCACTGAGCCACTGTGCTGCTCAAATGCAAATCATTTGTTCTGTTCATTTCCCTCTCACTATGTGCTCTTCATCTTTCTCCTAACTCTCAGAAGAAGGGACCGTACATGGATATCTCTAGATATCTCCTCTTCTTCTAGACCTGTGAGTCCATGTTTAAACTTCTGGAAGTACCAAGCATGACAGGGTCCAATGCTTAGACAGAACCCAAACAAACAGATAGAGTTTTGCTCATACCTGAGTTCTGCTGCGAATACACCAAGTGGATAAAGCATTGACTCAACGCTGAAATAAGCTAAGAGCAGGTCCCAATAACTAGTTCTTAAAAAAATTGAAGCTTATATAGTCAACAATGTGTCATATCCAGCAGATTCACTTATATAAATAAATGGTGTTTGACAATTTTTTTTTTAAAACCATAGACTCTGTTTAACATACATGCTTCAGCTATTGATGGTAAGAATAGTTCCCTCTAACTTGTCTTAAAATCTTAAAATGGACCATTTGTTTGCAGCATAAAAGTCATAGCATGTGTCAAATTCAACAGATTCATTTATTCAACTTTTTTTTATAAGTCACAGGTCCTATATAACCTACTGCTTGTAGTTTTTGTACGGCTACCGCCACAAGCATAATCCGCGGGGCACGTCATGGTTGTTCCAGAACAGGAGGTAGTGGTACCAAAACAATGTTTGCATGTGAGAGAGAAACCTGTAATTGGAAAAAAAATGATTATATATATATTTTCATAATACTTGTATCTAGCAAAGTATCATCTTTTTTGTTTTGTTTTTAAAACATTTCATCAAATGACAGATCAGATATCAGGTAAGATTGTTACAATGATCAAAAACTATAAATAGAAGACAAAATTTACATGAGATTTTAATAATATTAGGGAGAATATGGAAAAGAGAAGGGGGTAATAGGAACTGGAGACAGCAGCTACCAACCAGGGAAGAGAACTAGAAATGATTATTCTAAAATAAAAGGATACATATAATGGATTTGGAAAAATTATGGAATAACTTGTTAAAAGTACAACTACTATCAAAGCAGTACATCAGGCCTGTCCAAACTGCGGCCCTCCAGGTGTTGTGAAACTACAAGTCCCAGCATGCCCTTCCAGCTATCAACTGGTTGTCTACTGACAAAGCATGCTGGGGCTTGTAGTTTCACAACACCTGGAGGGCCGCAGGTTTGACAGGCCTGCAGTACATTAATACTTGTTATCAGCATTTTATTGTTTTATCCAGAAAAGCTATGTATTATGAATATAGGAATACACTGAATTTCTAACACACATATACACTGATTGACGGGAATACAATCGGTATATGGGAAGAAATGCAGATAGGTCCTGTATAAGGTGTGGAACATCACATGATAGAAAAGACTTATCAGACTCATTCAAAACAGCACTGACTGTCTCTCACTTAACACTATTTCAAAACATTTCCTCAATAAAGACTAAGGGGTATAGTTACTATACTGCGTGTTGGAAAAAATGAAGATGTTGCCTATAGCAACCAATCAGATTCTAGCTGTCATTTTGTAGAATGTACTAACTACACGGTAACTAGAAACTGATTGGTGGCTATGGGCAAGATCTCCACTTTTTCAAACCTGCAGTTTAATAAAAATATCCCTTGATATTTACATGAGCTCAGTTTATAGGTTATTAAGTTAGATTATGGATTCTAATAACAGACTTACCAGTGGCTGAGAGAGCAGAGAGGACACAGAGAAATCCCAGGAGCGATCCCATTATGACTTGCAAGTAATGTTCACTAGAAATGTTATCAGCCTACTGCCAGGCAATCATCCAGATTCTGTTATTAAATAGACCAGGTAGAGGGTGGGGTTGGAGTACCTCCAAGATCTGCCGTCATAGTGGTACTTAACTGAATTTTTATAAATGAAACTGAAACTTGAAGAATTAGGTGTTAAACAGAAAGCAAGAACCCACGTTAAAATAAATCTAGAAAACTGATTTAAGTTACAGGACACATAATGCAGGAATAATATAATCTTGTACGTTAGATAATTCTTTAAAATAAATGAGCTTCTCATTTTACATGCACATAGCAGGTACGTTTATATTCTTGGTTATAACAGGTGTATTTCTGTCCCTTTGAATGTATTTAGAGCCCCAAGTGTATGTGTAAAAATGTGGCTACAAAATTGGGGCCTATTGGGTTGCCCGTATCTTTAGATACATCCGGCTCCATTTACTGTGTAAGAATGTTTTCGCTTAAACATATCAGCTTGAGGATGATGACTGGCAATTAAACACCAATGGTTGCCAGAGCATTTTGGCGCTTAAAGAACTGGCAGCCAGAGCCTGCTGGCACCAGTAGTTCCACATAGTTCCACATAGTGTTGCATACTTTTCCACTCTCCCGGGATGTCCAGGAGACTCCCTAATTCCAGATAGGTCTCTCGGACTCTCGGGAAAGCAGGCCATTCACTCGCACGCGGCCCACGTCCTGGTGAAGTGGACAGGACGGGAGCCTCCATGACGCAAATTGAGGGTGAATCGCATCATTTTAGCCCCGAACCGCACAGCAAAATGATACTTTTGCCTCATTACATTGCATTGCAAGGCCAAGATGATGCAATTTGCCACCTGTCACCCCCCTCTGACCTCACACTTCACCTCCCCAATGGGATCTCCCGGATGGAAAAAGTAGAAAGTCAGTAAGTATGTAGTATTGTAATAGTCAATGACCACACACTCACCGTAGAAAACAATAATTGCCTCCTTACCTATTGTTATCCTATTCTTCTGTCCTAAAATAATAAAAAAAATGTGAAATATTAAAAGCTCAAAATAATGTATAATAAGGCTGCTGCTTTTAGTGTCTCTTGATGTGGTTGCATATTAATATACCAGTCATCATCATCATTGTCATCATGATGATGACTAATGTTTAAATCCTATAAAATAAATGCATTTATTTAAAAACAAGTGCCCTCCTCAAATTAAAACTAGCACCAGGGCTCATAGTCTTGGCTGGTTACATCTAACTCTTTATTTATTTTAACATTTGGAAAGATATATGCTGATGATAATCATCATCATCATCAGTACGTATATTTATACCATGGTTCCATTAACTGCAAAACATACACTGGCTGACAAGATGAATCAGAAAAGGCCTTATCTCCAGGGGACATACAATTGTTCTTCAGTTGAGCTTACCCTACTCACCTCTCCCGGCAGTGTTGTTGTTGTTGTTGTTGTTGTTGTTGTTGTTGTTTTATTGGACATACTTTTGTTCAATTCTATTTTAGGCCTTGAATATTCAGTGAGTACAATGTAGTAACCTGTGCAATTTATTTAAATTAATGGTTGTGCAGACCCTTTATAGTTTTATGTTGTATAATTTTAAGGTTTTTTTGAGCGCTGCAGTCTCTAATGCACCGCTCCACATTTTAATTAGCACACCATATAGCCATGTCTCTAGCTGCATGGTTTTCAGTCTACCACGGTAAGCCCATTTTAGAGGTATGTGACATTGTTCAGAATCTTAATGGTAGTGTAGGAACTGAAGATGTCACTGTAAAATGGTTTCTGGGTTTCAACACATTTAATAAACTGTTAACAGGGAACTTCATTTTGTCAAAGAATATTTAGCAATACTCTCAACATTTCAAAGAAGCTTAGTAATAATGTAGTGTAGCCCCTGTTCCTTTGGGTACCTCATTGCTAGCAGGAAGAGGGATGCTAAATCAATATTTCCACCCAAGGGGATAACTTGGGAAACCACACTCTTTGGGAAGATCATGGGCTGGCATGAGATTACAAGAGGTGTTAATCTTAAATATACCCATAGGTACACACCCTGAAATACATATAGCATAATATGTGTGACATGAAGAAAATGGGGAAACTAACACATGATGAATGTGAACGTTGGACAGTAAATAAATCTCTGAGTTTATAATTGATGAGGGAGCAACATAGATTGTTAGAAAACTTTACAACAATTATGATGAAGAAGATGATTACAATGGAGAATACTGTCAAGTTTGTATTATTAAAGACAATGAAGAAAATAATTGTCACTCTAAAAAAAGATAAAATGGGAGCTGTAATCCCACTAATGGCTAGTATGAGGATGGACTTTCTGAGTTCCACTGGGACCTCTGTTTTCTTAGCTGGATCTGGACTATCTTTGTTCCTTTTGGCTGGAACATGGACTTTTCCTGGACCACCAACCTGAACCTGGACCACCAACCTGAACCTGGGCCATTTTTGTACCACTGGCAGGTTGTATATGAACCCTGGAATCTTACTCTCTGGCAATGACAGTTTCCTCTGTTAGTCTGGCACAGGGCCATCTTTTCCATTGGGCACGATGGGCTGCTGCCCGGGGGCCCCACGGGCAAGGGGGCCCCATAGGCACGGCTCTTAATGAGAATAAATAATCCTGCAAAAGAAAAAAACCTGCAATAAAAACCTTCAAGGGTCACTGAGCAAGTACATCTATCTATCTATCTCTATCTCTATCTATATCTGTATACATCTATACATCTATATCTATATCTAGGGGCCCCGGTGCACTGCTTTGCCGGGGGGCCCATAATGTTGTTAAGATGGCCCTGGTCTGGCAGCAATAATATCACCGCTTTTTCAGGTAGATTGGCGTCTCTTTTGGCAAAACTGGCAGCTTTCTCAGTAAGGTTGGCAGCTCTTTCTGTCAAACATGTAGCTTTCTCTGCAAGATCTGCAGTTCTTTCTAAAGGATTGGTAGCCCTTCTCATCTCCTACAGTCACTCTATGCTGTGGTTTGCTGTATTTGTCTTTACCTTACTCTGCAGCACTTGCCACAACCATACTAATTCTCACGGTGTCTTGCATGCTCCTCAAGGTATGGCCATGATCCCAGAAATGGCTCTCTTGTTCATCTCCATCTTCTCTCTCCTCCTGAGTGTTAAACCTTCAGTGTTTGTTGATTTTGATGTCCCTTCCTCTGTCCTCACTGATGAGGCAGCATTGGATGGTCACTCACTTCCAGTGGTCCCTTCTCCTCTGTCCCTCAACTCCCAATATCCAGGTGAGCACTGGGTCTGGGGATTACATTTCTGATTTTCTTTAAATGAGCTTGTATGCTTATGGCTCTTTCTGTTATGATCCAGCTCTTTTTACTATATTGCAAAGTGGTGCCTACAATTACCACCAGAACCTCCATTTCTCTAGTGTATTTGGGCCCATTCAGAAACATAAACATCTCTATGATCATAATCATCCACTGTTCTGAGAGAACAGGCATGTGGAGTCCCTAGGCAGGCATTGAGGACACTGCACCAATGGAACTGTATACTATATATATATATATATATATATATATATATATATATATATATATATATATACAGTGAGAGAGAGAGAGAGAGAGAGAGAGAAAGGAAGAGATTTGTGCTATATAGTTTGGTTGTCAGCTGTGCAGTACTTTGTTCCTGTTCTTATACATCTCTACCTTTTTTTTCTTTTTAGTTTCATTTCCTGCTCACTTGCTTTTGAATTGAGAAACCCTCTTACTTTCACATTTGATTATGAATCATGCTGGCAGTGTGTATGAGGAAATAAATGTTATGTGTAAATGCTCTAATACTTGCTGGGTGGTATTAATCTCTGTTAGGGATACTCTACCATACTTTAAACAGCATCGATCATATGCAGTAAAACTGCTTGCAACCAAAACAAACGTGGAATCACCAGAAGACTACTTTGAAAAATCACAGCATGTTATGTATTTGTAAGATATATAGAGATTGCAGACCCAACTGAAAAAACTCAGTCACACTGTTTGTCAATGGTTTTTGTAGTATTAAGTTAATTTTATCGCTTACCACTAAACATTGTCCAATGTGATTATTGTGGTTCCAACACACAAAGATATTTAATTGCAAAATATAGCAGGATTTACAGCAATCCCTCATTATGCATTAAAGATATTGCCATAAAGCAGGAAAGTATAAAAACACTGAATACATTGCATTTTTGCTAGCGCTTCATCTGAACCTAGCATAAGATAGAGTCATGTCGTCTGTTGTCAGGATCAAGAGAACTAGATGGTGGAGAAGCTTGCTTATATGCAGTTTCAGTACACCAAAACTACTGATGATGTCACTATGTACATAAGCAACACATAGAAGGGTCTTCATTGGCTCAGGGTTAATGATGTTCCAGTTGTCTGCTGGTCATAAGTTAATGCAAAGGATTCCTCTGATAAGGTGTGGCCACCTCACTCCCAATAGCTGAGCACATGTTAAACCTAGGTTTTTACTATCCTATCAGCATTCCAAACACAATGTCATTTTGAACATTAATACTTTATCTTACATAACTAGCGATCTAAGGAAGCGATCACTTTGCGGATAACAACAGATTCCAGAGGGAAATGTGCAGATTTAAATGACACTAAACATGATACAGTTCCTATATTCTGAGCCTTAAATACCTTTAATATATTATCACCTATGTACAAACAATCTCTAACACATTTTACTAATAAATAAATGTGGATTGGAACCTTAATAAATGTGTATTATTTACAAGTCTAAGTGCAAATGTAAATGTGTGTGCTATGAATACGTGCGCTTGCGTCATAACACGTGGCGTATAATCACAATCGCACAGTAAAATAATATTAATTAATAGTGGTTTACTTCATCCAATTATTTGGCTTTCACAGTAGCCTGTAGAGACCACCCAACTTAAAAATATTGCTGCTCACTGGCAAAGGGCATGGAACCAGCTCCCAGGTGGAATTGGTGGGTAAGGTTCAGGGAATACAGCCCAAAATAGTAAACAGGTCCAGTTTTTTGCAATATTAAAGAGGAACAGTTGTTTTGGCGCAGATAAAAACTAAAGTTTGGCTTTCGGGAAAAATATGTATGTATTCTATAGGAGGAAATGATTTTCGTTTTTGTAGAGAATTTAAATTTTAAACTTTATGTGGGTTTTGATGTGATGGAAAGGTACAGATCCCAAAATGTTGTGGATGGAGGAGGTGAGTAATGTTGGCTATATAATGATAATAAAATAATATAAAATAGTAATAAAATAAGAATATAAATTATATTGTGTAGAAGAAATAGGAAGTATGAACAATGTGAGAAGGATAGTAATAACTTGAAAATCAGGAGATGCTAAAAAGATTGATAGTCAATAAACAATAAAAGACTGAATTAGAGTTAAAAAAAATTGTACCTTTGCATACACTTAAACATCTGTACATATACCTTTTGCAGCTGTATTTGAGTTGCATGTATCTTTAGAACGTATAGATATGTCTGGAGCAAAAATGTGGTTGTCATCATCAATCCGGAAACAATCATTTGGCCCATGGGATATGCAGAAATAGTTCTCCTTGCACTTATGTTAAAGATTCGCTCAAGTCACAGTCAGACACATCTTTAAGGGGCATTGTTGACTTAGGTCTCCACACTCCTACAATGCTGCACTTATACATGAATGTCCCAGACACGCGTCAAGGGGCCAGAAGTCATATGCTTAGCCCAAAATATGGAAATAAATGATATGAAACACATTTTACAAAAGTTGCATGATTACATGGCATATACATATCCAATTCTATATTAGGACCTAAGAGTATAATTGTTACACTTGTCTATAATTAGTCTTTCTCAATGTCCAATTCGGTAGCAGTGTATCAATGTAGGAAATTATGTCATAGCTCATGTACAGGATGTAGTTCAAATATCTACATTCATAATGTCTACATCATAATTTCCACAGTCATAATGTCTACACTTTTATAATGTCGACATACATAATGTCTACACATTAAAAGTGTTGACATGTAAAATGTTACTGGCAAATTCAGGGGGACAAAAAGTGTGGGGTCTACCCAAATTTAGTATTAATAGCACTAGGCTGGGTTGGTGGCACTATAGCAGGGAAACCCGCAGCGTAGGGTCCCCCTGTCATAATGCCATACCAGCCTCAGGTTGATACACACAGGGCTGGATTCCCTAGGAGATCCGCATGGATATCTTTTTGATATGTATGCAAGCAATTCCACCTTGGAGGCAAATATTGTGCAAATCAATAACACACTGACTATGATCCATGCAACCTGGGAGTGCTTCACAAATCTATGTTCCCATTATATCCAGAATTCACCTCCTGCCAATATCCCACATTTTACCCATCTGGCCCTAGTTGCATCTTATGATCATCCTTCCCCTATGCCTCATTTTCCCCCTCCTGCCCCTATACCGCCAGTTTACCCACATTATCACTCACCAGTTTATCCTTATTATCACCCACCAATTTATACTCATTATCACCCACCAGTCAGCATTATCCTATATATATTTTAGGTACGCTCATACATGTTTACAAGCCGGGTGGTCAGTGGTGTCACCATTTAGAATTATATACCTTCTCTGGTTCCTCTGTATCACTTACTTGGTGTCTGGAGCCCTATAATTCTCAAGCTACACAGTCGGGAAATACTTACGTACTCAGCACGCTTATAATATTTTATATTGTTACTTGTGATATTTCTGAAATACTACACCAGATGGCGTTGTTCTTCTTATTCTTCCTAGATTTTTTCCGGATTAACCATCTGGGGGTAAATGTATCAAGCTGAGAGTTTTCCGGCGGGTTTGAAAAGTGGAGATGTTGCCTATAGCAACCAGTCAGAACCTAGCTATCAGTTTGTAGAATGCACAAAATAAATGATAGCTAGAATCTGATTGGCTTTTCAAACCCACCGGAAAACTCTCAGCTTGATAGATTTACCCCCTGGTGGTAAAGGCAAGTTTGCCTTTACAAGCCATCGCCGCTTTAAATTTTAGTTGTAAACTCACGGATTTCCGGCGACTTGAAAAAATCGGAGTATAATACATTTACCCCCTGGTCTTTGAAGGTTGGCTGCCACACGAATACGTTGATGTATTTCAAGATATGACTGTTATATATATACATTTCTTCAACATAACATTTCCGTTGTTAACTTACTGTATTGGAATATTTTAGCTGTGTGGGAGTTATAGTTTGCTTGTATAAGGCAATTTAACTTCATGCACTGGTATGGTTCGTTATGGTTCGTTATGTACTACATTTTTAAACTTTCTAGGCATTTCTAGTAATTAGGATATAATTACTCTTTTCTACTGTCTAGGTGATTTTCCATTCATAATTATCAATCTCATTAACATGAAAATGACAAAAGACAGAATATTTAAAAACTCTATATACTTTTTATTTTCAAATGATTACAGATTTTATCATTTTAGAAACAGAACTTTAAGATGGGTGTGTTCAAAGATCGCACTTCCTTATTTCAAAAATACACAATTTTAGCTACTGCAATAGCAACGACGGAAGGAAACAATTGACTACTGAGCAGGCCAAAATTTTCGCTTATATCCGTAGTTAACACTTCCACGTCCATTTTACCATATGTTATCGATTCGTTGGCAAAACTTCCACTGGTGCATAAATTTGAAATGTTCACATTCATGTCACGATATGTTGCAGAATGGGTGGAGATGGAACAGATACTTTTACTGGCACATCCTCGAAAGGCAAAAGTATGGCTGTAAGGAACTGTGAAGAACAAACAACTTAGATGTTAGTAAAGAATTATTGTAACTCAAAAGTTTAAAGTAGAGTAGAAAAAGAGCATAGAGTAAAAGCTTATAAAAAAATAACATTTTCTAAGCAATATCCTTTGCTTTTCACGACAAAGATAGACCAATACATGAATCAATGTTAGTGTTCTCATTGGTTTGAGACCCCAGAATAAATCTCTCACTGATGTACATTTTCTATACATTATGACCAGGAAATAATGTAAACTGTTACTTACATGAAAAATGCCATAGACGTGTTATAACTATGTGCCTGCAGGCTGACTGGTATTAAAGTCACATATACTAAATTTGAATGCCACACAGTTTCTGCGGAATGGTTGCGTAGATACACCACAGCAAAGTAACATCACTGATTCTGCTTCACACGACATAGAAGTGCACAGAAAAATCAGTGATGTTCGGTTACCCTAGTACTTGGAAATGTCCGATGGCTCGTCGTGGGGAATTAAATTCCCTCCATGGAGTTTGTCAGAAATTATGAGGCAGCAAAAATGTCTTGATGAACATCCAGTTATACTTCTTATTCCATAGCAACATAGCATAGTGGTGTAATAGTGTAAAAGTATGGACAAGTGCGACAGTGATCCTATACAGCAGGTTTGAGCCATGTGTGGCTCAATATGGATTGTGTCCTTTGCCCCTGTATTACAATGGACCTATTAAATGTTGAAGTATTTAAAATGAGTGATGGAATATGAGAAGGGGTAGGTGTCCCGTAGTTGCCTGTCATGACAATGTAGACGATAATATCTGGTATTTCACTTTCACAAAGCTGCCTCAGCAGGAAGATGACCTATCTTGCTAAATCAATATATCGATCACATGGAATAAAATTGTGAATAATAATCTCAATTATAATCACAATTACATCTCTGATGATGAATCTGTATTATATGTGAACTAAATAAAAATGTCACCAGATTTTACGATAGGAGTTTCTTCAGGTGACATTGTGGTTGGTACAGGACAAAAAGGAAAAAATGTTACTACAATTACCGTCAATTTTATAAATTTGGTGAAGACACATATTTTCATTTCCAGTACACTCCATGGTGTCCTTAGTGTAACACGAGTCAGAATCGTATGAAATGCACTTTGGGCAGATCAGTCCATTTGCTTGAGAATTATCATCAGGTACTGAAAAATATGAAAGGGAAGCATGTAATATGTATTTCTAATTTAATTTAATTTGCTGAAAATGTGTTAATCTGAATTGAAACTTAACATAACCTAGATTGGTAATATAGAGAAGAAGACGAAGTAGAAGGAAGAAGAAAGGAGAAAAAAGAAAGAAGAAAGTGGAAATAAGAAAAAAGAAAAAAGAAAAACGAAGAAAGGAGAAAGAAGAAAGAAGAAAAGCGAAGAAAGAAGAATTATTATTATCATCTTTTATTTATATAAGGCCAAAAAAGATCTGCAGTATCGTACATGACATTTACAGTAATATATAACACACATACAACAACGATCCATAATACACTTTTAAACTAAACATAATTATGCAAAGACCAGACATTTACTGTCTCAATGGAAATGTAATGACCCACAAATTAGGAGATATTTCTTTAAATACATGACAGTGAAGAGAAAGGTCTTGACAAGAGCTGTTCATCAACTTAACTTTCTGTCAGCACACGACAGCTGATACCTCAGGGGCTCGTGGAGAAGCCAAAAGTGAGAATAAAGATGAGAAAATGCCACTGACAGTATAAAAGAGAAGGAAAAAAGAGAGAGAAGTACGGAAATAAAGAACATGTTTGAGGAAATGACAGAGAGGCTATGGGTGGAAGAGAAATTAGTTATAGAAAGTAGACATAAAAATGAGAGATAAGAGATTAATGAATGAGAAAAAAGATAGAGTTTAATAAGAGACTGGAGCAAAATTATAAGGAAGCAGTCAGCTACTGAAATTCTGTCTCTTTAATAATCAGTCACTAACATTTGTCAGTTTGCTAGTCAGTATAGGAATAATAACTTTGCCAGTCAACTAATTAATGTTTTGTCAGATAGACTGTCAGTTTAGTAAAGTATATCAGTCAGTCAGTGGGCCTACAGCGAGTCACTAAATATAAATACCAGACTGATAGATAGAAAGAAAGAAGAGTTACATTATTTAAGGAAGTGATCAGAGATAGTCAGAGAATAGAACTGGAAAAGGGTTAGTGACAAAACAGAGGAGAAATTATGAGTTGCAGTCAGGAAGTTTAGAAGTCGGAAGAGTAGTATAGGGAGAGGAGTCAGAATAGAGAGAGGAACTGCAGCAACAGTTAAAGAGGACATTATCAATGGCCCATTCATCATCCATAAAAAGAGAAGCCTAAAATGCCAACAGACAAATCTAATTGGACCATATTAACTAGACCAAAACACCAGTCAACACATGCCAGAGTTAAAAAGATAAGTGGAACCACAAGTAAAATGAACACATTGGGCCGGATTCATAAAGGAAAGTAAAGCAAAAAAAGAAGTACAATTGCTCCTGATCAAACCATGTTACAATGCATGGGGTGCAAATTAGTTTATTATTTTAGCCATAAGGAAAATACTGGCTGTTTTTTCATGTAGAACACAAATACTTGATAGTTTTATTTTTACATTGAAATTTAAAGTTGACCTAGGACATGCCCTACCCCAACTATAAATCTGTCCTCACCTTTTAACTTTACCTCCCCCTCCAATCCAACATGGTTATGCCCAGATGCAAAGTTACTACCTTTTACCCTTACTAACTGTTGCTCATTCCATCGATGGTGTCAGGCGCCGTCCCCGCACCTCCCATGGGTGCCGGAGACGGACGCCTTCTGCCCGCAGCTCACGTCCCATTGCCTAGCAACGGGACGCACTCACGTGATCGCGTCACGCATGCATGCGCGAATTTCCGCTTTTGCTCCCTAGCAACGGGGCGCTTGCCCGGCGATCAGCTGAGTCTGATCGCAGAAAACCCTCCTGCTCATTTCCTCCTGCTCTCTATTTAAACCTCACTCTGGCACCATTAGGGTGCCAGAGTATTGGTTCTAACTTGTTCCAGCATTCCTGTAGTTCCTGATTGTCTCTTGTGATACATATATCTTGGCTTGTCTGACTACTCCTCCGGATCTCCCTTTGTACTTCACTGCCCGTTCTGGTATTGACCCCTTGGACCGTTCCTGACTACTTTTTGCCTCCTCTCCGTGGTACTGCGCTTCTCTGGTTTCGACTCGGCCTGTCTGACTACGCTTCATTCATTGCACTGGTGACTATCTGGGAGTACCACGACCTGTGCACTGCACACAGCTAAGTCCATACCTCCTTGTGGGGGTCCCTGGTGAATGGTGGTGCATTAGACTCCGCGCCTCCCAGTTTAGTAGCGCCAACACCAGTCAGTGGTAATTCTAGTGAAATACGTGACAGATGGCCACTTTCACAATAAGTCATGTGAAACAAGTTACCTCACTACTTTCCAAATATAAGATATAATTTATATAGTAGAACTTTGTTAAATAAAAAAAAAAATGTGCATTAAGAAAAATCCAGATACCATTATTCTGGGATAGACCAAATCATTTAATTGATACACTTACATGTAGGTGTTGGTGGTGTACAGTTATCGGTATTACAGCAGGTAGTGCTCCTCTTCATATTGCCATTGGAAAAACTGGCAATCCCTGCTGTATTACATTGATCCAAAGGTACACAAGACATTTCATATCGATCAATGAGTTTGACGCCATCTGTACAAAAAGATTGACGAAGAAACAAAATAAAATATGTGCTAAACTGATATCCTCCTGACTTTGTCATCTATAAAAGCAGCACAAACAGTGTTGGAAATTGCAATTTATTTTTTTTAAGTTACAGACTCTGTATGATATACATGCGTTAGCTTTTGTATGGCTAGCACCACATGCTTTATCCATGGGACACGTCATGGTGCTTCCAGAACAGGAGGAAGAATCATCGCTCACACACTGATTGCATCTGAGAGAAAAACCTGCAAGTGGGAAATACAAACATAGAGCAAGGGTGTAACATGGGTACTGAGTAACAACAAATATGTTTGCATTAGAGACCCTGTACTACTGTTATCACATCAAATGCACTGGAGACATATATATATATATATATATATATATATATATATATATATATATATATATATATATATATATATATGTAAATATATATATAATATATATATTGTGGCAAAAGCCCGCTACTGCAGAAGCACACGCGAACAACTTCTTCCTTTTTATGGTGCTTTATTGTCAGGATGGTAAATGTTTTGACACTGTATACTTGCACAGCAATCTTGGAGACCCTAAACACTAGCTATACATAGTCCAGCTCTCTCTCAGGACCAGCCAGCTCACCCAGCGTTGGTCTCCCTGCACAAATGATATAAACAAGCTTTTATACCTGATACTCCTCCCCCAGTCTTAGCTTGATGGACAGGTGACACACCCACCTTCTCTTTAAAAGGAAACGCCCATCACTGGCTCTGTAATTCAAACAGACACACCCTGTCTGTTTGCTGAGAGGAAGGATTTCAAGTCATGTAAGTTAAACCAAATTTAAACTATTGCTTTTCATACATAGGTCTTTACATTCAATCTAGGGGCATTACTGCACAAATGTTTTACTCTACTTCCCTGCTTTCGCTGCATATTGCCAGCTAAATGCCTCCTTTTGTTACAATATATATATATATATATATATATATATATATATATATATATATATATATGTATATATATATGAAATCAAAAGAACTAGAAAGTGCAATAATGTGTAGTGGTTCATCTTATAATGGAGGATCGAATTATGTAGTACTGTGTACTATAAAAAATATTTACAAATAAATAAAGTGAAACAGCACGACTAACCTTGTAGTATTTTGTAAGGATATTCAAATTATAGGGAGTAACGCACAAACTTTGAGTAATAAATTCAGAGCGTTCTTTGTGTAGGTATATAAATCAACACATGAATGGCCTTGATAAATAAACTCTGATTGTATTACTTAATTTATGTGCATAAAAAATCCCAATTGCAATCGGTATAGTCAGTGTCGGACTGGCCCACTAGGGTACCAGGAAATCTCTGGTGGGCCCCACTGCCTGTAAGCCCCACCCCTTTTCCTACTGGGCAGGGCCAAGATCGTGCACCAGAGGTGTCAGGGTCAGGTTGTTTATGCCTTCCCAGGCTGGTAATATAATGGACTGCCTGGACAGACCTGAAAGAAAGAGGAGCTTTCCTCCTCATCCTTGTTTCTGCAGTCAGGGTTGGAGTTTAGGGCGTTACCCATGTACTGCAGCTGTTCCTGCTGGCTGGACCCTTCCTACCTGCTGATCGTAGACCCCTCCCATTCCCTTCTTCTTTCCTCCCATCATTCTTCCTCCTCGGGGCATGCAGAAGCTCCAAGGAAGCAGACAGCTACAGCTTATGGAGATAAAGTAATTGTGATTATTAATAACATACTGTGGGGACGGGTGTATATGTAAAAGGTTAACATGATTTAGGGATTGGTGTGTGTGTATATAAAGCGTCAACATGCCAGTGTACATGTGTGTATTTGTAACTGGTTATCATATTGAGGCTTCTGGTGTTCGTGTGTGTAAGGGGTTAATATAATGAGGGGACTGATGCATCCCCTTCTGGCTACTAGGTACGTCGTCTACCACAATCACTATTCCCAGCTTCCACTCCCCTCCCCCCATCTGCCACATTCACCCTTCCCTGCTGATGAACATCCCATCAGCTACACTCTAATTTCCTTGCTTCCAGGCACCGAATCTGTCACCCTCCCCCCCTTCTCTGCTGCCAGACACCCCAACTGCCACATTTCACCTCCCTGCTGTCACACTGGTCATCGCTGCCACCAACACACATTTCGCCTCACTTCTGACTGACCTCTTCTGCTGCTGTACCTCACCTGCCACCATTATTGGTTTTATTTTGGGGATTGAAAAATAGCCTTTCCGGTGCAAACTATTTTAAATATAGATAATATGTAATTTATATAAAACTTGTTCTAACATATTTAATTGAATACAGTTTATTTATTTTTATTTTGGTAACTTGTTAATTATATGGACGCCACTTTAGCTCGCCAGCGCTGTGCTGCTACTCACACTTGAACTGCTGTTTTAAAATCTTCCACTGCCTAACTGGTGTGATGATTTATTCACTGACTTGAGGCCGACAACTGGGGGAATTTGAAAAAAGTGGTTCAAGTGTAAGAAGCAACGCAACGTTGAGGAGCTACAGTGTACAAAAGGAAAAAAGTGAACTTTATCCCGTACATTGACCACGCTCCCTCTGGTGGCTTGTCTCTGGTGTCTGGCCATGATCCAAGCATGGGCAAGCACAGGTTATACCATAGACCCCGACCAGTGCATTCCCTTGGTGGGCCTTTGATGCCCTTGGCCAACACTGATTATAGTTAAAGAAATGTAGATAGATGGACTTTAGTAAGTGGGGGGAAGCACATCATGGAAATGATTTATCACACGTTCCAGAAGTAGCACTGAAAGTCATTCACTTCAAAACTATTTCCCAACATTTGCTCAACACACACCCAATAATACAGTTCTAGACAGATTACGGATTGTAATATAGACTTACCAGTCTCCAGGAGAGCTGAGAGGACACACACAAGTCCGAGAAGTGATCCCATGGTGGTTTGCAACTGTTGTACAATAGAAATGTAACTATCTACTGACGGGCAGTCAGTCAGTTCCTGTTACTAAATAGATAGGAAGGAGGGGCTGGGAGATCTTCCACATTCTGTGAACCACACGTAAGTGTTGCTGCAATGGTCCTGAACTAATTCTGCATAGACAAAACTGAAACTAAGTATTTAGTGGTACATTATTGTCGTGGAACAATAGGAAGCAGGAGCACACTCTAAAACAAAAACAGAAATGCTGTTGTCTTGTAAATTAGGTCATTCTTTCAAATAAATGAGTTACTTAGATAACAGTTACTTTTTTATCTTTGGTTATATGAAATGTTTTACTGTTCCTTTGAATATATTGAGGTCCTCTTGTTGAGTCAGCTGCATTTCTTAGCCCCAATTGTACGTGTAAAAAGTGTGGCTACAAAATTGTGGCCTAAAATGCACATTTTTGAATTGCTCATCTCTTCAGATAGATGCAGTTCAAAATACTGTGTAAGATCCCAGCTGCATCAAGATAGACTTAAAGCCTATCGGCTTGATGATGATGAGTAGCAATTAAACACCAATGGTTGCCAGATCATGCTGCCACTTGAAGAACTTCAAGTGCCAGCATGCAGTGGCTGTAGGGTCATAGCATAGCAATAGTAAATAACTGAAAAATTAAGAAAGGATTAGACAAATTTTTAGCCGAAAAGTGTATCCAGGGATACGACCGTTAATTAAAATGAAGGATAGTAGTGGATAGAGGGTAAAACTAGAACTGCAATATTGGGTCTGGGGGGATTTTCATAATAGAAACAGATTGTTGGTTGCTTACTCTGGGTCAATTTCAAATATAAGTGAGGGATCCCAGGAGATCCAAAATAGGTTGAACTTGATGGACTGGTGTCTTTTTTCAACCTCATCAACTATGTTACTATGTTACTATGATCATCGTCATCATCTTCAGGGGCGGATTGGCAATGTAACCTACCGGGAAAAGTCCCGATAGGCCGGCGGCCTCAGGAGGCCGACTAGGGTCTTTTTATGGGTTTATTGAAAAAAAAAGTGTGTAGACCCCCTTTCCCCCCCAGACCGGCGGGAACTTAATTACGGGAACCTGATGAATGTGCCAGACAGAATCGGACACAGTCCCATTCTGAGAGAATTCACACAAGATGTGGCAACGCATTTCGACTTAGGTTCAAACATGAATCAGGCCCTTATTACACAATAACACTAGCTGCAGTCTATTTACACCCATATCTGTATATTTAAGAAGCAGATGCTAAATCGTTAATAGTATAAAGAAATCAATAATCAAAAGAAGAGTGACTGCTCCTAAAATGAGAAACTGTGAACCTCGACAAACAAGAACAAAACAAAAAGGTTGGAAAAGTACTGACTCAAATTAGAATGTCACTCACACATATATTTTATATACTTGCTCATTTATTTTGTAAATATATACAAAAAACAACAATATTTTAGTATATGACCTCTAAAATAAAGCACTGATGACTGTAAATAAAACAAAGCCTGTATAGCGAAACGCGCGTCAGCTAATAATTATAATTACTGCTGTTTATATGAATGGTCCCCCAGATAGGGCTTATGTTAGTGGCAGCTTAATAGATTTGTACTGCTTAATAGTGTTCGTATTATTTAATAACTCTCCAATGTACAGGAGAATGATGAGACAATTGAGATAATATTGAGACAGGTAATTGGACCTGTTGCATAGATTAGGGAACTAGCTATAATGGAATGTTGTTCTAATATTAACATGATATTAGTGTCTTATAAATAGCTATTACACTCACCATTACTATATATCAACTGACTGACAATTAATCCCTATAGGGATGTAAGATACTATTTAATCTGTCCTTCTGGAGAGATAAACCATTAGAACTCACACATTGATATTACTATGTGATAGAGTTAATTTATAACTGGCAATCAAATTAAAATTCCGGGGAATGAATAATACCTGGTGCGGTTAGAATTCCTTCCAGGTGCCCTTTGTGCTGACCTCTTCTCTGTGGAGGTGGTGGTGGGAGCCTCAGTGGCGCCCCATGAATCCCAACACTCTAGGCACCTGCCTAAGGGTAGCACCGAACCTGACTGTGGAACACATGTAGCTTCTGGGTTTACAGTGGCTCAGTACTGTCTGTGCAATTGGGTTCCAATGAGTTTTATCAGTGATCCAAATGAATAAATCCCAATTTCACTCTGGGTCCCCAACATGCAATTAGAACCCGTCAGTAACCCGGGTTCCAAGTATCTGCCTAACAACCAGTGCGCTTTAATAGATTCATTGTATCATCATTAACATTTTTTTATATAGCACCAGCAAATTCCGTAGCGCTTTACAATTGTATTATTTCTTGATTTGGTCGTTCTTTTTCTTCTACATCATCATCATCATCATCATCATCATCATCATCGTTTATTTATATAGCGCCACTAATTCCGCAGCGCTGTACAGAGAACTCACTCAGATCAGTCCCTGCCCCATTGGAGCTTACAGTCTAAATTCCCTAACATGCACACACACACATACACAGACACACACACACACACACACACACACACACACACACACACATGCACACAGACTAGGGTAAATTTGTTAGCAGCCAATTAACCTACCAGTATGTTTTTGGAGTGTGGGAGGAAACCGGAGCACCTAGAGGAAACCCACACAAACACAGGGAGAGCATACAAACTCCTCACAGATAAGGCCATGGTCGGGAATCGAACTCATGACCCCAGTGCTGTAAGCCAGAAGTGCTAACCACTAAGTTCTTCACTTATGTATTTACAAAGAATTTATCATAGCACCTTCAATGTGTTTAGTGTCAAAGTGTTATTTATTGCTGTTTATAACCTATTTTTTTTTAACGGAATTTATTAGTGTGATTAAAACATATTTATTTGTTGAACGTTTATTTTTGTCAGTCAGTCTTATAGTTATTATTGTGATGATTGCTAACTCAATTCATGACATTCACTATGCTGTTACCTTATGGCAGCTGTGAGGATTGAAATAAGAATTCACTTTTTTTTTACAATGTGTATTAGTAATAATTTTGTTGTTAATAATAAGTATATTGAAATCCAACAATACAAAACTTCATTCATCCTTATTCCAATTTCTCTTTTTCCAATGTACTAAACTACACAGAGAAAATACACAGAGTTGTTTTTTCAAACTCTGGTGGAGGTAGAAATTCCACACAGACCAGATATTTTATTGTAGAATGGTTGATGAGTGTTCATCCCATTGCTAATGACGAGGCAGTTAAAGTGTTAAACTCATTTCTTCTTTCGCTAAGTAAAGGTTAACTTATTGATTTGTATCCTGTGCCTGTGGCATTGCTACTATTTATGGTGAGAATCCTGCTGAGAGATACACATACCTTACCAATATATGGCTGCAAGCCAGAATTTCTGTTTCTTCTTAAATATTTAAGCATTAGGTGTGGCTAAGACAGACCGTACACTCTAGTGCAATAAAACAGAGCTAAATACAAGACTTGGGGTAACTGTATCAAGCTGCAAGTTGCCAGTGGGTTTGAAAAGTGGAGATTTTGCCTACAGCAACCAATCAGATTCTAGCTGTCATTTTGAAGAATGTACTAAATAAATGATGACTAGAATCTGATTGGTTGCTATAGGCAACATTTCCACTTTTCAAACCCGCCGGAAACTTGCAGCTTGATACATTTACCCCCCTGGTCTGAATACTTGGAAGTTTCTGTAACAATTATTTACAGCCAGCGGGATGATAATGCATTGACAGAGGCAAATAACAACCACTTTAGGTTGAGATACAATCACAATTACCAATAAGCTGGGTACACACTGGAGCATTTTCGTTCAATAATCGGGCAAATCAGCCGACATACAACTGTATTGTATCGGAAGTCTGGTGAGTGTGTATAGTGACACCATGGGTGGAAGTTGCTCCAAAGTGTCGATTGTCGGCTCTGCTCCGCTTCCTTTATCAGTTGGAGTATCACAAGGCTCAGTCCTAGGTCCTCTGTTATTCTCTATCTACACCACTTCTCTTGGAAAACTAATAAGCCCCTTTGGATTTCAGTATCATCTCTATGCGGATGATACACAAATCTATCTATCCTCTTCTGATCTTTCACCATCTGTGTTGTCTTGCGTTACTGACTGTCTTTCTGCTATTTCATCTTGGATGTCTTCTCGCCAACTCAAAAACTCAATCTTTCAAAAACTGAATTAATAATATTCCCACCCAAAAACAGAAGCTTCCTGCCTGACATTTCTATTTCTGTCGATAACATGACCATAAATCCCACCCCGCAAGCTCGTTGCCTAGGTGTAATCCTTGATTCACAACTGTCGTTTATTCCCCACATCAACTCTATATCTAAATCATGTTACATACACCTAAAGAACAATTCCAGAATACGCACATATCTGACTCAAGACACCGCAAAAACATTAATTCATGCACTCATCATCTCCCGCATCGACTATTGCAATTCCCTCCTTACTGGTCTTCCCAAAGTCAGACTTGAACCCCTACAATCTATTTTGCACGCAGCGGCTAGACTGATTTTCCTTGCAAACCGTTATTCCTCTGCTGAGCCACTCTGTCAGTCTCTACATTGGCTGCTTGTATTTCATTGAATCCAATATAAAATTCTTCTACTAACATAAAAGGCCATCAACAAAATTGCACCGACATACATTTCCTCACTTGTCTCGAAATATCTCCCTACTCGACACCTCCGTTCTGCACAAGATCTACGTCTCTCCTCCACTCTCATCACATCCTCCCATTCTCGGTTACAGGATTTTTTCCGGGCTGCACCTACTTTGTGGAATTCCCTCCCACGCACAGTAAGACTTTCCTCTAGTCTTCAAACCTTCAATCGTTCACTGAAAACCCACCTCTTCAGACAAGGTTATGATATTCCTCAACCATCATCTTATTTTCCCTAGATTACCCTATTACCATCCTCTACACTGCTAACGCAAGACAACAACCTTCTGACCAACATTGCAACACACACAGCCCACTCAGTACTTTTACCTTTGCAGTCTGGCTGTTTCTAACTCCCATTGTCCTATAGATTATAAGCTTTCGAGCAGGGTTCTCTTACCTCTCTGTCTGTATGTATTACCCAGTATTGTCTTATTAATATTTGTTCCCAATTGTAAAGCACTACAGAATTTGCTGGCGCTATATAAATAAATGTTGATGATGATGATGATGATTTGGTGGGTCGTTCTGTTTAATATTTTCCGACCAATCACCCACCGATCATGTAGTGGGTATACAGTCATGCTTACGATCCCCTTAGAGTTTACAGAGTCGGGCTCTTTTCAGCCGATGCTAGCGATGAATGTCCCGATGAATAAATGTAGAGAGTGCTGTAGAAGGAATAATTCATTTGTTCGTTCTGAGACAGAATGTTTAGTTTCAGAGTCACAGCAGCTAACAAAATTCGTTAGGACATGTGGATAGCTATAACAATGTGGTTTTAATCAGTGTGACAATGTGACAGGAAGGAATGAATGAATATTGTGCTGTCATTCTCTGAAGACTAGAGGACCAGATGAAGGACTAAATGAAGAGCACAGATCTGAAGGTAAATCGTGTCAGTGTGTACGCATGAATCACCAGACTGATCGGACCTTC